>NC_051156.1:52283169-52370070 GCF_013339745.2 Dermacentor silvarum | reverse complement strand
CCGCCACGATTGCAAATCCCTCTTCCTGCTTGCCGTATTATACCGCCAGCGCTCTCGCCGTGCGCCGAAGATCATGCGCGCGCGTCGGGTGAGCAGTGCTCCCCAACAGCTGTGTAACAGATGCAGAGGGTCCTGCGGTGTTGGTGTCATATTGGGGGAGGGGGTGACCCGCGCGCGCGCTACTTTGTCACAGCGTTGCGAGGTCACGTAGGGTTATGTAGGACACCAACATACACAACACGCTGTAGCGCTTTGCTGTGAGAAAATCATCAGCTGTGCAAATGTTCTGTCTCGGAACTCACTTACTGCCACAATCCCACGTCACAGTTCACCTCACTTCTTGTAAAGAACAAGTCCTTCGTGACGATCCGCCGTTCTTCATCCTCATCCACTTGAGGGCCACATGGTGAGATTTCGAAATACATGTACAGGTGGCAGTACTCTCAAAATACATAGTACAACACGCAACACCCCGCTGAACTTGCCGAATGCGGAACTTTAGCGGAGCACTTACAGTATCTCTGATAAGTGTACAATGTTACAGGGGAATGAGCTCCGCACGGATGAAAAAGAGTAAGTAAACACAAATGCAACATATCAGACGCATCGAATCTCACTGTCAGTATTAGCGTAATATTCAGTGCCATTAAACCAACAGCCAAAATATTTCATGAAAGGAAGTGTTCAACGAAAAAAAAGAACACCAGAGCAGCAGCTACTCCACTGAGTCGCCCAAACGCACAAAACTTGGTTTTCATCACAACCATACGTTACTCAAACTGCTTCAAATGGTGGAAAACTATACCAGAACCTGAAGGCGACAGATACCACATCACTACAACACGGCACTAAAAACGCATGCGGCTTCAACGATTAACAATCAGGTCGTCCAATAAAGCGCATACTCCCTCGGGGCTCACTAGAGAGAGTGTTATATAATACCCTGCCCCTTTTTAAAGGGCCCTGAACGCTTTTTCGAAGTGGAGAAGGCATTTAAGTGAAATTAGGCTATTTCAGAAATACTTGCCACAAACGTGCTTCAATACATTCACCAAAGCGAGTTATTGGCACCCAAACACGACCTACGCTGTGCTGCCCTTGCTTCTTCCAATGCCTTGCACTGCGAAGGCTACGCGTGGAGTGGGGCGTGGCTACAATGCTCCGCCTTCTTGATGTCAGCGTGGCGCGCAGTTCAATTTTCATTTTGGGTGGTACGTAGAGCCAGGATTTAGATTTTGGGGCCTACGACGCGCCAAACTTCAGCCAAACGCTGTTCTCCCTACGAGCCAAAGTGCGCTTAGCCAGTGGACTAGTGGTTAGAACCCGAGCCAGCCGCGGTATCTACGTTACGTAGACAACCGAGCCAGAAATGGCAGCCGCGTTTGGGAATCTTTTTATTACAAGATATAGCGTCCAGAAAAGAAGGGGACCATGGTTTCCGTTAAAAGAGAGCGTTTCACCGGAGCACCACACTTGTGTCCCTGACCACATGCGTACTTTTCGCCATTGCCGCAAGATGACGTGTGTGTCCAGAAAGACGCGGAGAGGGGCGTCTGGTTGTCACATGACGCATTTTTCAGCATTCGCACGCACCGTGCGCCATGCATTTCGGAATCCACGCGTAGGCTTCGCGGCGGCGGCGCTAGATAGCGCCGAGTATTATTACTGAAGCGGGAGAGAGGAGTTCTGCCGCAGCACACACGTCATACATAAGCCGTTTCGACAGCGGCAGTACTTGTGTCGCTGTGTAGTTTCAAGCTAAACGCATTACCTTAGACAGTCATCGTGAGATGGGTGCCACCGAATTTTAATTACCTAATTTCACGGCAAGGACGCTGCATATTTCCCCTTAGATTTTTCAAACAGCAATGACATAATGCTTAATTTGGACTTATATTTCACACATCGCGGACAATGCACGAGCGTATTGCGTGTATTTTCTCTGTCATAAGAGAAAAAATGGCCGTGCTGTTAAAACGTGCAAGAAAGGAGTACATATCATCACTCATATGCAGCAATGTTTAAGTGCATGGTTTAATTACTGACAATTGAAATTCATAATGGAACGGTTCAAAAGAAAACTGCTTCATAGAATTTCGCCATCGGTCTGTATCGCTTCATAGTCCTGCGGTGCTTTTCCGCGGTATCTTCAAAACTAAAAGCGAATAATAGCGGAAAAGAACACCAAACTTAAGGAGATGTCTGTTCGCTCCCTGTTTGTCAAAACCGGAACTTCTTCGGTGACCTTCAACAAAATTCAGAGTTAGTTCATGCTGAACTAAACATTCCTGTCAACAATAAATGAATGAAAGAAAAGATAATCACAGCTTACAATTATTACCTCAAGCATCAAAACTGCGCTAGATCTGCTGCTATTAAAAGAACAAGAGAAGTAGACAGTGCTAAGTTCATTCATCTGGACTGACTGGTACGCTGTATCTCCACTCTCGCCAATGGCGGCTTGACACTGCACGACATTTTGTCCCCCCAAAATCCTGCTTCACTTATTCTGCGTACCATATCACGAAAGCCTTTCTTAAGCATGATTTTTTACGAACTGGAATGCCCCCTATTACGAGATTTAGAGTATCTCTAGATTCAACGTATCCGTGAAGCTTTGTGTTCCAACACGTTGGCAACCTGTCTGTAAAACAAACATGGCCCTTCTGTTTGCACATGACAGGCAGCCGACAGTGTCTATTTCCTCTAAGGACTTTCTGTCTTTCGCCGCATAAAGCTAAGCTGAGCTTGCGTGAAGGTCCATGTAGCTGATTTTCCGTACAACGCTGTCATGCGTCATAGTGCCATTCGGAGGCATGGAGTGTAGCCTTGCGGCCAAGCGCATCGTTTATTTCGTCCAATGTGTCCATAACTTTCGTGGACGATTGTAGACTGAGGCGGGAAACAAGTTCACTGCGGAAATAGTTTGAGAGCGGAAGGATGGCGACAAGCCAGATGCTGCGTAGAACCATGCGTAACAATGACGAATTTTCTTCCGCGGGGAATGGGTGATGAGGTTGCATAAATGAAGCCAGAAGAAACAGAAAGGAGTCCATTATAGAGCTGAGGCGCCATGGTTTTCTTTCGCGCAGTCAACGATGGTTAGCACAATAACATGCATACGAGGCAGACAGAGTAGACAATGCCAAGTTTTGACTCGACGACATATTCGCAAAGACGTCGAGATAAAGTTCGCTCTTTTGACGTAGAACACCTCAGTGAAGTGAGAAGTAATTTGATCAATGTCAAAATATTGTGCATCAAATAAAAAATGTTACACTGTTCCCACGATGTCGATACCTCATTCAAGAGTGCATTCGACACAGTGGATCGATGTTGCTGTAGAACCACTTCACAGTGGCATTGTAAAACTGAGTGCACGGAAGATGAATCCAGCGGGCCCCGAGTGGCAAGCGAAGTCTACATAGTCCTGCTTTACGCAGCCTACATATAATACTTTATTTCTGAGCATACTTTGCCGTAAATATTTGGAATCATCTTCCGGAGCAAAAAGGTGACTTCTCTAGCAGCCACTGAAACAGTGCGTGTAGGTGGCTGCTGTAACATCCTGCTGTGCTATTGTTTCCCTTACAGAATTTACCAATTTTACATGGCAATGTTCTCGTGATTGATACGTTCACATAATCATTTGAGGTTTGTCTACATGCAGCACTGTCTTCAATCAGTATGCAATCCACCAAGCAAAATGGACAGGGCGTGTGGGACATATCTTAAGATATCTGATTGCGTTATGACCAAAATTTATTGCAGCACGTGTGTTCTTGACAAGCGCAGCCGCATTTTCTCTGATGTAGTTATGAGAAGTTCTACTCGGAAGCGTCCACATGTTGCAGCCCAAGGCAACTCGCGGACCAAAGAACGATTGCATGAACTCCAGTAGTCTTTCCACGTTACCAGTGCCACATGATCCTGCAGCGAAATTTGCGAGCGCAGGGTAGCAAACAGCTGTTCATATTTATGATCCGGTGCTTCTTGACGTACAGAGCAACAAAAATGCAAAGCAATGAAGCAAGTGGAAGTACCTAATAGTGCTTAAAAGCCATTTAAAGAGATGAAGGGCTTCACCAATTTCAAAATGTGAATTGTTCCAGCAGCAGGACTAGATAATAAAAGTACTTGTCAGATAAGTTTTCTGATATATTTGATATGTTGCCTAATATTTTCTTTACATGCGTAGGGGCTCTGAACTACGCAATCTTGCGAGGGAGAGCTTTGGTTTGAATAGCTGCGCAGAAAAAGTCGTTGCGTCTCTTTTTGTAGCTGCTATGTACAGTTACTACCACTTTTCCTGAACTAACGCAATATGACTGAACCACTGACTTAAAGCAAAATCGCTACCAGAATTTTGTCCGATTCTCTATCTCGCATCACAGCTTTATTGATTATCAAACTTCCAGTGTTGCGTTAGAAATAGCCTGTTTATGTACTGATGATGAGCGGTTCACGCATGAAATGTCAACAACTCAGTGACTATGACCACATGGTGTTTTAAATGAATGAACTACGAATCATACGCTTGTGCTAAAAATGTTTTGTTGATTGTTGCTATGTATTTGACACTTTAACAGTTTACCACTACGTGCTTATGTAACGGACACTAGAGACGCTTGAAATACTTACGTTACCCGTAATGCACTAAGATGCAGCACATGCGCGCTACAACTTCAATCCAATAACGCAGCAAAGTAATGCAAACACGGAAATTATCTCGCTGTTCTACAATCGAAGTTGAAGATGTCGTATCAATGTAGAACATTGCATGATAAAACGCTCACATTCACTTCAGAAGCAAGATGCGTGTCATCAATATGAGCGCCTGTGAGACCTCTGAAAAACATTTCCCTTCCTTCTGAGGTGCGCTGTACCGGCGAAGGAAGCCAGACATGGCATTGTGCATGACCTGACGTACGTACAGAGTCACTTAAATAGCAAGCCTTGCGGGAACAAGCACGCACGGGGACTCAGTGGTATTGATCGGCGTCAGGGTAAAGTGAAACGAGATCGGCTACGGCGGCCGCATCTCGATGGAGGCAAAATGCAAGAACGCCCATAAATGTTTATTGAGACGCACGGTAGACAACCCGAGATAGGTCAGGTCAAACAAAATACCCCCACTCAGCGTGTCTCATAATCAGATAGCTCTTTTGCTGCTTAACACCCGAGAATTATTTTTTCACTGCTGTCATTGGTTCCTTGTTATCCGTTTTCGCGCATCGCCTTCGCATGTTAAGCACACGTGCCATCTAACCAGGATTGCCTTCATTGGCGGTGGGAAGCTGTGCTCAGTATGGGTAACAGTGCAATTCGACTTCTCCTCCAAAGACTTGTGCTTATGCCTATCCAGTTTTGTTTATGGCCGAAACGAACCCTCCAGTTACCTTTAGAGCACATCTTTTGAAGACCTACCTGCGTGCCTTTTCCTAGCCATAATAGCTTCACGTACCGTACCGCGCTCCAACCGCGGGCGGCATAGTGTGGCCATAACATGGACAATCATTTCAGTGAGTGACATGTCTTCCCTTTATCAGCTAGGCGCTTAAATTGTCCAGCTGAATGGCCATTCTTACTAAGCAATTCAGGGAAGTCATGATTTACTTGAACAAATGTTTCTTTCAACTGCAGGTAATTCTATCGCTGGCTAAATTATGTAATTTTGCTTCATCGCAGTGTACCCCTCGACATTCACTGGGTCATGTCATGCAACCAAATGAATGCTTCCAGAAGCAGTGTCCTCACATGAATGGCACTGTGCAATGCATTCCGGGTCGTCGGTGAAATGTGTAGTTCTTGCAGTGTCACATGCATGTGTCGCCAACAACTGTTCCAAAGATGCACCTATACAAAGAGCATATATGAGGCATTTGTGACTCGGAGTTCTTTTTGCGGGACTTCCCCTTGAACATAGGCATCAACGTGCGTACGCGATACGTACATCAGAGCTTTAAGACGACACTCGAGGCAGTCTGTGCAATTTAAACGCGCCAAAGACCCTTGTGGCAGCTTGTCCTATTCCAGTTATAGAGTTCTAGTTTTTCCTGCATACATTTTAACAGCATGTAGAATTCGACTGCTGACGAATTTTCTCCACCAAACGAGGTGCATGTAGCCTACAAAGCTGAACGTGCAGGTTGCACACTTGGGCCTCAAATAAATTCTTGCCGGGTTCAAGAATTTAATTTGGCTGTTGCCGATGATGGATCCCCGAAGAGACTTCCCACGATAGCCGCCATGACTCAATCTCGAGACTACTCCTCCAAAGTTGTGAGCCAAGCTATATACTTTTCGACAAGTGTACTTGTCTTCTTCAAGGCGCTTGAAAAAGACAAATCCACTTGTCGAAACGTTGGCCCCTGCTCTCACCTTGTTCTCGTTTGGCTGATCGTCTTGAATTTGCATCTCCCGCATTCCTGGTTTTCCCAAGCCATATACTTGTGTGACGACTTTCTCACTCTCAAAACCGATAGGGGACACATTCAACACTAGACATGATTCAATGGAGTAGCCCCGTCATGATGATTGATGATGATTCCCCCTTGAAGGGTGGCTTGTCCCAGTCTTCTTACAGCCAACAAGTTGACTCTGGCATATATATATATATATATATATATATATTATATATATATATAATATAATATATTAGATATATTGTTCCAGTTTCCGGCAGAAAAGAAGATGCTGAGCATAGAGCCGAAGAGACGAGAAGACGTGAAAACTGTGGTTCGCCATTTTGTTGTTGTTCCAACTTTAGTCTTCTGTACGAGTGTATAAACCCCTTTTCTGTACATCTCCCGTAACATCTTGGTGAGGTGCGGGTACATCCCAACATCACAGAACTTCGAAGCGGAAATCTCGTGGGCCCTTCGACCTGTCGACGGAGAGCCCGCTGCTTCGCTTCGGCTACCACTGCAGATTGTCTTCACTCAACTCCGGGACCCTGGCTCTACAACAATGACTTGAAGTACTGGCTAATCGAATACGTGCGCCAGCAGAGCAACCGTTGGGACCGACTCTAATGCTGGCGAAATCATATTATCGAGGAACGGCCCGTGTTTTCCGAACACACGGGAAGAATGTCAGTTGCTGACACTTGCAGCAAAATGCAGAACTCTTTAAGCCGCCTTGGCCGCCAGCGAGCCGCCAAAAAGTAACTTTCGTGCCGGGCCCAAACATCGACTGACCCGTCCTTTTGTACATTCAATATGTATTAGCACTCTGTCGGCGGGTCGATGACAAATGCTCGAAGCTGACAAGGTCCCATTCTTAAAGGCATCGCAGACGCGCCTTTAATTTACTCGGTACACGGACTGCTCGAACGGTCGACGACCTTATAAAGAAGTGCGACGCTTTGGAAGCAAAGAGCCGTCGTGTCCTCACACAATTCTTCATACCGCCGCTAGCTCATCGTGTGAAGACGTCCATGCCTGGTACCGAAAATGCTGCGTCTTGTCCGCGTGATTGAGGCTGCGTCTCTGGTTCCCCCTATACGTTCTTACGACGATCCCGCCCGGCAGTATCTCTGTTCAGCTTCGTACGCGAGAGATTCGCGACACAGTTTCACCTTCTTCGTTCTTCGGCTCTATGCTTCAGCATCTTTTTGTCTACGGACAACTTGCTCATAACACAGATATATATATAGTTCAAAAAATAGAAGCCGTATGAATACTTCAGACTTTTAACTGACGTTTCTTTGCCTTCATCAAGAGTGCGTGTAAAGCCTACTGAGCTCATTTATACCTTTTCCGTAAGGGTGGAGAGACAAAAAAAATACAAGTGAAAGTACGAAATACAAGTTACAGATAAATGCTTGCGTGTCCATCCATGCACGCCCGACTTCTGTACCCCGTATAGCACCACTGTACATGCCCACGTTTGATGACTTTGACCCGCAAGTTGCATCCATGAAGACGAAATCTGTGCACGCCTTTTCATGGTACTTGATTTACGAGTTGTTTAACTGTTTTTCACTTTTTCTTAATAATTCCACTTGTGGACTTCCATCTTTCGTTGATCTTACTTCTATCACTTGCATTTTTCCTTGTCTCTTTGCACCCTACGGCAAAAATGTATAAAATTCAGCTCTGTATGCTTGTACACGCACTCTTGATGAGGCCGGACCCCGGCCGAAACGTCAGTAAGTCTTGTTATTTTTTCCTACGTGCTTCTCTTTTTTGAACTGCTTCTGTGCCGGATCCTGTTACACTTTACTTACGATATATATAATATATATATATTGTACTGTAAAATAAGGAGCAGTGGGGCTGTGGCTATAAGAGGGTGAACGACAACGAGGAAGATAAACCTTGCTCGATCGGCTGTGTTACCTCTCGCTGCTCTATCGTGCCAGTCGCGAACGCTTACTTCCAAAGTGCTTCGCGACATTTGGTGGAGGTGCTGGGCCTTTTGCAAAACTGGAACTTCGAAGCCGGACGATCCCTGTCACAGCTCCCACCCCTGAGGAGACTAGTCCTCCCAATCCACCTCAGGCACCGCCTCTGGTCGTCTGTCCTGGCGCGCCACGCCAACGGGATCCTCCCATATTCAATGGCACTGACGACCACGATGTAGAGGACTGGCTGTCACTGTACAACGAGTGAGTGGCCACAACAAATGGACTGAAGCTGACAACTTGGTTACATCCTTCTACCTTCCGGCGTCGCCCATCTTTGGTTCTGGAACCATGAGGCTGCATGACTTTACCACCTGGACAGCTTTCCGAACGTCACTTCAAAAGGCTTCGTTTGCCCTGCTGTGCGCAAACTTCGAGCTGAACAGCTTCGCTGCCGTGCCCAACGAAAGGGCGAAACCTCTACCAGCTACATTGAAGATGTAGTTGATATTTGCCGGCCTATCAACCCAGATATGACCGAAGATGATAAGATCAAGAATATCTTGAAAGGCCTAGAAGATGACGCCTTCAAAATGCTCTTGGCGAAGAATCCTCAGATGGTCAATGACCTCCTGACGCTTTGCCAGAGCTATGAAGAGGTGCGCAAACAACGGCTTTCTACCCGCCGAGCTCTCGCTCCGGATGTCGCGCTTTCAGCTCTAAGTGATGGTGTCAGTGCTACTTGCAGTTTAGCGATCTTCGACCAAATCAAGCAATTTGTACGAGAAGTGGCACGCCAACTCGCTCTTCTGCCAGCTAGTCAAGCGTCACAGTCGCCCTTGTCTTCCGATCTCCGTCAGGTGATACAGGAACAAGTCACTAACGCCGTCCCACTTGCTCATCAACCGCCTCCTATGCCTTTTCCAATTACATACGCTACCATTGTCGTTTCGCGAATCCAAGCCCCGTCTGCAGCTATTCAATCGCGACCTACCAGCGCCTTTCCCTCACGCCGCATTTAGCTGCAACATATGCCCCTACAAGCAGCAACTGGCCGCCACAGCAGCCTGTGCGCCCATCTCGCCAATATCTCTATCAGTCTCAGCCCGCTGCTGTCAATCCATGGCGCACCCACGACAACCGCCCTATCTGTTATTCGTGCGGCCTGCCTGGGCATGTAGCACGGTTTTGCCGCCAGCGCGGATGGTATACTTCGGATTCTCCGAGGGCGCAAAGCAGCGGTGTCGACTCTCCGTTCCGTTCCGCTCCTGCCGCTCAGCACTTCGAAGCCTCACCTCCTGCTTCCCGGACCTTCAACACCCGTCGGTCTCCGTCACCCCGTCGGCGTTCTCTGTCGCCACTTGTCCGTCGCCCTGAAGCTACTCGAGAGGAAAACTAAGGAACGCAGTTCCGGAGTCAAGAACTGCAATCTCAACGAGCTCCACAAGCCCCAATTTGTTTCCTGCGAACGTCCTTGAAGTTTATACAGAAGACATTGCCGTTCATGCGCTTGTAGACACAGGAGCAGCAATATCAGTGATTTCTAACCAGCTTCATCTTCAACTAAGAACATCACGACGCCATATTCTGTCGTTTCATTACGCACCGCAAGCGCTGCACCGATTGAACCCTTAGGGAAGTGCACCGTGCGTGTTGTTAAAAGTGGGACTTTATACCGTGTTTAGTTTCTTGTTCTGCCTCGCTGCTCCCAGGCTATGATTTTAGGATGGGACTTTCTGTCATCTCATCATGCCGTTATAGATTGTGCCCGTGCTGAACTTGCTCTGTCGCCATTCGGCCCCCAAGTTTTTGGAAGATACTGATCATGCTTCCGGTCGTGTGTTCGTCACCGCCGACACCGAGATTCCTCCATACTCTGCCGCACTTGTACCCGTTTCCTGCGTCGGGTTTCCCGACCCTAGAGTTCTTTTCACGCCGTCTAAGCTTGTTGCTCGCCGTCATGCCTTCTTGCTTCCTTTTACCCTTCTTGCCATTCGACAAGGTTCCAGTGCACTTTATGTTTCAAACCTGTTTCCTTGCCCTGCTAGCCTGCTCCACGATGAGTGTCTTGGTTATGCTGACGAAATCGAACCAAGCTTCCTTTATGATGTGCCTGACGACCCGGCTTCGCCTCAGGTTGACGCTATGGCCCTTCAAGTTTCTACTTCGGCGCCGCCATGTGACCCTACATTTTCTAGGTGTATTGATCCCAACCTCACTCCCGTCAGCACGCCCAGATCTCCTTGACCGCTTTCGCACGTCATTCGACCTACAACAATCTCGCTTAGGCCGTACTTCCACTGTTGTCCACATCAACACCGGCTACCATGCACCCTTACGCCACAGGCCGTATCGTATATCCGCCACTGAGCGTAGCGTCATCGCTGAGCATGTTGGAGACATGCTCCAACGCGGTGTCATACAACCATCGCACGGTTCCTGGGCTTCTCCTGTAGTGCTGGTCAAAAAGAAAGATGGCACAATTCGCTTTTGCGTGGTCTACCGGCGCCTCAATAAGATCACCCGCAAGGACGTTTATCCACTACCCCGTATTGACGACGCACTAGACGGCCTACAAGGCGCCGAATTCTTCTCATCTTTAGACTTATGATCCGGGTACTGGCAAGTGCCAGTGGCTGAGTCCGACCATCCAAAAACGGCCTTCATCACACCTGATGGTTTATTTGAATTCACCGTGATGCCATTTGGCCTGTGTAACGCACCTGCAACATTTGAAACAATGATGGACAACATATTGCGCGGCCTCAAATGGCAGATATGCCTGTGTTATCTGGACGACATCGTTATCTTTTCACCGGACTTTCCTTCCCACTTACTTCGACTTGAACGCATCCTCAAATGCATCGCCGATGCTGGCCTCCAGCTTAACTTGAAGAAGTGTCGCTTCGCCGCCCGGCAGCTGCTCATCCTTGGCCATGTCGTGTCGAAACAAGGTGTAGTCCCTGATCCGGCGAAACTACAAGCTGTTGCCCAGTTTCCACGACCACAGACCTTGAAAGAACTGCGCAGTTTGATTGGGTTAGCGTCATACTTCCGCCGTTTCATCCGCAATTTGGCCAGCATCATAGAACCTTTAACGCAGCTTCTTCGTGGTCGCCACAACCTTTTGACCTGGTCACCGGATTGCGATGCCGCATTCACAAAGCTGCGTCGTCTCTTGACGTCTCCTCCAATCCTGCGCCATTTCGACCCAAGCGCTCCAACTGAAATCCACACGAATGCCAGTGGCGTCCGCCTTGGTACCATTCTCGCTCAGAGAAAGGCTGGCTTCGATGAGTACGTCGTCGCCTTCGCCAGTCGTGCACTCACTAAACCTGAATCGATCTATTCTGTAACAGAAAGAATGCCTCGCTATAATTTGGGACATAACCAAATTCCGTCCGTATCTCTATGGCAATCTATTTGACGTGATAACTGATCACCATTCGCTGTGCTGGCTGTCGTCCTTAAAAGAACCATCCGGTCGTCTGGCTTGATGGGCCCTTCGACTGCAGGAGTATGACATTCGAGTGCTGTACCGTTCTGGCCGAAAACACTCGGATCCCGATGCCTTGTCTCGTTCACCACTAACAGACGAGGTTACCTCCCCGAAGGCCTCATTGTCCGAGTCTTCCCTTGCTGCCACGGACATTCTTCTGGAGCAGCAGAAAGACCCATGGATTGTGTCCATGCTGAGTTTCTTATCCACCCCATCGCCACCATTCGCGCAATACGTCGCCAAGCACACCACTTCTCCATTCGCGACGGGCTCTTGTACCGTCGTAACTACCTCCCGGACGGCCGCAAATGGTTGCTTGTCATCCATCGGCATCTACGTTCGGATATTGTGCAGCGTTCCACGACGACCCCCAGTGCGCGCATGCAGGTGTACTTAAGACATACGCGCGTCTACGCGTTCCTACTACTGTCGGGAATGTATAGGTTCATCCGTCATTATGTCCGCTCCTGTATCGTTTTCCAACGCCGCAAAGATCCTCCTCATCGTTCAACCGCTCCATTGCAGCCTTTGTCTTGCCCAGCACGTGCTTTTGAACGAGTTGGCATCGACATTTATGGACCTCTGCCAATCACATCAGACGGCAACCGCTGGGTAATCGGTGGCCATCGACCCATCCTTACGACGCTATGTGGAAACTTCCCTTTGCCCAGCGCTTCTGCGCGTGACGTCGCCTGGTTTCATCCTGCGCCGCATCATCTTTCGCCACGGAGCTCCCAGGGAATTACTCAGTGACAGAGGCCGTGTCTTCCTCTCCGACGTCATCGAGACTCTGCTCAAGGAATGCCGCATCATTCATCGCACCACTACTGCATACCATCCAAGACCAATGGCATGACTGAGCGCTTTAATCGCACTCTGGGTGACATGCTGGCCATGTACGTTGCATCCGACCAAAGGCAAATGGGACCATGGTCCTACCATTTCTGACCTACGCTTACAATACCTCCACGCAGTCTACGACGAGATTTTCGCCCTTCTCTCTACTGTACAGACGCGAACCTTTTTCCACAATGGATACTATCCTTCCGTACCGCACTGACACCACGGAGACCACTACCTTGTCTGAAGCTGCTGCACACGCAAAAGAGTGTCGCAAGCTATCCCGTATCTTTACGTCAGAAGACCAGCAACGCCAGAAGCACCTTCGAGAAACTCTCCTGCTCCTGCATCCTATGCGCCTGGCTCGCTAGTGTGGCTTTGGGTTCCAACCACTACCCCTGGACTGTCACCGAAACTCGCGTCGGAAGTACTAGGGCCCATACCGCGTGATCACCCAATCGTCTCAGTCACTATATTGTGGAACCCCTCGAGCTACCTTTGGATCATCGCCGTCGAGGACGCGAAATTGAGCATGTCCAGCGTCTCAAGCCGTACTATGATCCGCCTGTGTTGTCATACCGATAGGTCGCCGGGAAGCCTCCTTTTCTTCTGCGGGGGAGATAACTGTACTGTAAAATAAGGAGCAGTGGGGTTCTTGCTATAAGAGGGATAACGACGACGAGGAAGATAAACCTAAGTTTCATTCGTCAGGCTATTAATAATATACTGCAGATTACCTTGCGCAGTACTCACAATTAATATAATAGCCACTGACGGTTCTGTGAACGACGATAAGGCGGGCGTAGGCATTCTCCTTGAGACTGCCAGATTTTACTCCCGTATTGAAGCTGAGCTCTTAGCAATGATTCTTGCACTGCGTAAACTCCCTTTAATGAATCCAGCGTGGTTATTATAACAGATTCCTTTCTGTCTGTACTCCGCTTACAGCTTCAACTAATTCACCAGCTCTAAAGACGTTTCTAACATTAGTCCCCCCCCCCCAGCTGATCTTGTAAAATTATTATGGGTACCAGGACACTGCGATTACATTTCAATGAAATGGCCGATTCATTAGCGCGAGCATCCCTGAATGGACCAATAATATCGGTCCTTCCAGTGGTGGCACAAATAACCGCGATCAGATATCAGAATTTTTCAATTCGTAGAGATATAATTGAAACAATAACATCATGGACTGAATTTCAGCACCTAAACTTTCCGTGGAATATACAGTGGTGTCCATCAAGACAATCGGAAGTAATAATCACAAAATTACGCTGCCGTGTCCTACCATGAACCTATATTTACACAGGGCTGGTCTGGCGATATCGCCGCTGTGTCCATTCTGTCTAGAAATAGAAACCGTAGAACACTACTTTTTAATATGTCGTCGGTATAAATTACAAAGAAAAAGACTTCTTGAAATTCCGCTTGCTAAATTAGGGGTAAATTTAACATCAGAAATAGTACTCTCTTTCGGTGCCTCGGTAATAGGCTTTAGCCACAGGGACGTGTTTGATGCCGTTGTGGTTTCATTCAATCAACAAAACGAATAAAATTTTAAATCCATACCTTTACAATTAGAGATATAGCATGACGTTTATATTATAAAAAGTGCAGTATAGGAAAATTATTCTGTCTGTTCTGATTACTAAATTTCACTGTAACTGTATAGTTTCCAAAACCGTATCTAAAAGTTCAGGTGCCCAATTCTTGGCCAATCAGGTGCCCAAATCTTGGCCAGTGGGTACGAACCATGTGCTGAGGATATCATCATCATCATCATCACCTTGCTTCGGTGCTCGATCGACTGTGTTACCTCTCGCTGCTCTATCGTGCTAGTCGCGAACGCTTACTTCCAAAGTGCTTCGCGACAGTGTGTTTGTATATAAGTGTTTTCCCGCCTACCAGGGTGGGCCACTTGGTAGTCGCTGATAGAATGGGTAGTGCATTGCGCTGCTGTGCTGAGTTAACAGCGCTCGAAACCAACTCTCGGAAAAGCTTGGGTTACTGAGTAGGGGACAGTGTGTACATACACACCGCTCTTCAACGAACCTCTTTCAACGAACCTCTTCTACGAACTTCAACGAACTCGGTAGGTACCATTATTAGAAAGAAACTCTTTCCGGCCTATGAGTACTGGCTATGCGCCACTCGGTCTGTGCTGGTCTCCAGATGAACCTCTTCAATGCCAACCTGGGTCACTGGCTATGCGCGAGTAGGCGTGTGACACTTTTCAATGAACGTCTTTGACACCAACTTGTGTAGCTAGGCACGCGCCACACTGAGAATGTGACGCCCAGCAATGACGAAAAATCCCTTTAATTTGTCCGATGCTTAGTGGAAAAAAGCCGACGTCACAAGGCTTCCTCACGAACAGCTATCCAATGGATTGGCCACAAATGCTCTGGGTATGTGCTCCTTTTCCGTGAATACCTTTCACGACAAGGCTTTAGCGAACTACGCCATTAATGCACTGGCTATGTGCCGCTCTTTAATGAGCCTCTCACCAGCTTGGGTAACGGAGTATGTGCCACTGAGTGCGCCGCAAGCGAGGGAACAATTTTCACCATTAGCAGGCACCGACGCAACGCGTTTCCTGTTTCAGAAGCCACGCGCAGACTTCTCGCAGTGCCAGTAGATGACGCAGCACGTCCAGGAAGAAGCGCAAGGGAGGAGTCCGGTTGCCGTATGACTCCTTTCTCGGCGTTCGCACGAACCAGCGCGCCATGCATTTCGGAGGCCATCCTTCGCTGCAGCAGCTCTTGATGATAGCGAGTGGTATTAGGCGAGTGCGAAAGAGGAGTCGCGCTCAAGCACACGCCTGATAGATAACTCGCTTCGATGGTGGCAATACGTTCTGTCGCTATACTGATTCAATGGTAACGCATTACCGTCGGTAGCCATTGTGAGATGGGTATTGCCGCAATTTTTTTCTAGCTATAATATAGGCGATTTCTGCAACGCATTTACAAAGGTTCTTTGAAAGATTTTGATATACAGTCATGCGATAGTTGCTACGTACTCTGCGGTTATGTGGAAAACAAATTTTCTCGAACGCAAGAAAATACGTACGTACATACTCTGTAGCCTGTATTACATCACGAAACCTGAATACGAAAGCGAGAATGACATTCAAAGTGTATTGAAGTTGATCAGCTGCCCACGGTTCTCTCATATTTTTTTCTACAGATCGATGCGTTCTGTGGAACAGGTGACTAATGCACGATGAGCAACAATAATTTTATTTCATTATGCGATTCTACATAAGTGGCAATGCTGTTGAGAAAGGGCTGCAAAGCATCTAACTAATCAGCTGCAGACTCGCTGTCACACCTGGCTCATAAGCTCAGAGGTTTATGATCTAGAGCTTATTTTTTACCGGAAGGGCTCGACTCTTCCTTCTTCTCTTGGTCTTCAATATCAGGGCTGTCGCTTCTTTCTTGAGACCCAGTGCTCGAATTCCAATTCCCATTATGGCAATAAAACGAACGGTGTTTGGTAGGTAATCCTTTTGGCTTTTAAAAGCTTCTTTTGACATCCTCCAGGACCATATCGTTCCCTACAGCAGTGAAGCGTATCAAGAAAAGAAACACAATCAGAAGGTATATATAGAACCTGAAGCAGAATAAGCACAGGGAACATGACCCACTAGTAATTGCTGGACTTATATTTACTCAAGAATACAGCGCACTCTTATGAACGTTGACGAGTACGAATAACGAAAAATATGGTTTGAACTAAAAGAATATAGGGAATCCCTCGCATTCTCTTGCCCTGCTTACTCACCGGCAGAGTTCGACGGTTTCTGTTGCGCTAGGGTCGAAGAAGCATTCTCCTCGTAGGGTAGATTTGAATTGATGCCATGTTGCGAATGATAAGATCCTTGACGCCTCTCGGGCGGTCTGGTTCGTGCAGCATTGCCTGAATTATATGACGAAGGGACGTAGGGTGAGAATACATCTACAGCCTCTTGCTACATAAGTATGCGTATAACAAAAAATCCTACAGACGCGGCAGACATTTTCTAAACATTTCTATACTATATAATAAATATTAAAGACGTTTATGTACTTTTTCGGTTTCATAGTTTGGTGGCAGAAGTGCTATGGCTCAGCATTGGGGGAGCGTGTAGAAATCCGTGTTTGCTTATTGTTCTCCTGATCCATTTGGTGACTACGGACATTCACTCAAGCAATGATCATTTGAATTCAAGATCATTTTAATTCGACATAAGACCATGTTTTCGGCGTAAAGAACTAAAGGTGAATAGTAAAGATTGACACATGTACTTGTTTATCTTTCACTGGTGAGCGCTATTCACCGGCTAACAAATGTCAAACGTTATCGCTCGGCGCTGGACGCGATGACTCGTGCAACGGCAGTTTCTCGAATGTTATTCATGATTCTATCTGTCGTCTGTGGTCACCGACGCTTATGTAATCTTATTGTATGAGCGACGCGAATTGTGCAGTACTTTTTGGAAGACACGCGGGCACCAGGGATTACTCTGGAACCTTCGATGACTCATGTAAAAAAATTCGACGCGTTTTGCTGCTAATTAGTTTATTTACCACCAACGATTGGGATCGCCGCTCTTGTTGTAGAGTGAGTTAGTCTCTTTGCTGGGCTCGGGATCGCCCAATAAAGAATCAGCTTCGTCATTCACAATTTTTGCACTGATGTCTTCAACGTCACTGCTACGTGACAAGACGTTACCGTTGTTGCAAATCTTTTCACCTTGGAAATTTAAGTCTAAGAAAAGCAAACGTATAGCATTGCCCCGTTACACGGCTATGATTTGATTTTCTGCAACATTATTAGGCTAAAGGTTGCTTAAGTTGATAAGTATAAAAAGGGGGTTGCCGTATTGACATCTGTAATTCGCAAAATAGTTCTCGAAAAGGCAATTTCCAAGCATGTAATGGTTAAGTTCATCACGGTACATTTATATTTGTATTGCTCAACCAAAATACGAACAATCTCCATGAAAACAATTTCTCTTTCCATGAATACCAAGAAACAAATGTGCAAGTCAGATGTAAATTTTAACGCATTATTTGTTTATTTTAATTATTCTAAGATGATTCATTTGTGACACGAAATACAACAGTGATTTATCAACCCACTTTATAACTATCAGCGAGACGTCTTGAACATTGCGAAATTACCCGTGTACTTAGATTTAGGTGCACGTTAAAGAACCCCAGGTGGTCCAAATTTCCGGAGTCCCCCACTACGGCGTGCCTCATAATCAGAACTGGTTTTGGCACGTAAAACCCCATAATTTAATTTTAATTTTAACATTTCACATTAATCAAATTAACCTCTGCTTGTAGATTGCTTCGTGTTGCCTGTCTGTCAGTTACTCTTCATTGTTACGTACAAGCATGTTTTGTTTGGTTGCGGGTTACCTAAAAGAAAAGCTTACATATAGATCATACATATTATAATTAGACATGACGATCCTATACGTTGCTCCTGACTTGTAGTTTGCATTGGCGGATGCATTGCGGAACATGTCTCTCAAGCTGCTAATACAATTAACCAAATATTTGTGGTTCCTCCACCTTAAATTACGTGACATAGCAAGCATACGACGTCGGCGGCAGCTACGGTGTCTGGCTGCGAGAGGTCATATAACATATTTTCGCCCGTTAGGCAGTGGTCATGGAAGCTTTCCAATGAGACCAAAGCGCCTCTTATACGATCGAAGACATACTTTTCTATTACGTACAGTCACGTGACTCACCTGACCATAGCAGAGCACACACTGCCAGAGCAACGTAGATTAGCTGAAGTCTCATTGCCGTTTATCGAACCTGCGATAACATTTAGCGATAACGCAACTCTTCATAATTCTCTTTAGCATATCTAAGATTTTCGGAATGCTTTCTGTGCATATAGCGGGATTTGTTAACAGTAGGATAGTTTAACAGTTGGGAGTACCTCAGAAGATATAAAGGAATGCGTAAACTTTTGAAGAGTTCAGCAAAAGTTAACCGCAATTTCTGAGAGTTACGTCCACTGTGCTTTCTCGAAGAATACAAATGCTGCATGCTTATATTGTCTAAGACGTTCTGAAATATAAGAAAAAGACATGTCATCGAACACTCCTTCACAGCCATTTACAAGGTGAATATATATACGTCTCATCCTCCCTAAATAACACACACTGGAGAAAGCAATTCGATCGGCAATTTTTCGGCAAGAAGTGTATATGCTTAGATCAAAGATGCCGAGGGTTTTAAGAACTTCGCTGAAATGTTCAACTATTTGTGGAGTGAGGCATCTTATTCAGTGGACAAATAAACAAATATTTTATTGTATGCTCTGAAAGTACACAACAAAGTATAGCTAGTGTTAGGCCGCCCTTCTATCGAACATACAGAATGGGCAGTGTAGGGCTGCATGATTGTTTTGTATATATTGTCGCAGTGCCGCAATTTTCTCACGTGTTTTATGAATAGGGAGGCGGTCACTGCCCAGCGCGTCCATACAGCAACCGTTTCTGTTTTTGAGGGGTCGAACGGCCCGCGTGGTGTCGGGTGACGAGCCGCGGCGCACTCCGGGGGGAGGGGGGGGGGGGGTGCGGATTCGGAGAACGGATTCGCAGAACGCGGTCTTGCACACACTGGGTTGGCATTCCACCGATGGTCATAATAGGTCAACGCGGTCAAACCTCGAGTGGAACGGCTGTACGCGGTGTTGTGGCGCCGGCCTCCGAGTCCCCTGCGGGCTAGAGACGGCGCCGAGGTTTATGGCCTAGCATTGTTGACCATGTGCTGTGCGTACGGAGCGGGGGCCCACTCCCCTACGCGTCCGGGCGGCAACAACGTGTAGCTTCTTTTGAGCGCTGAGAAAAGCCCGCATGGTGTCGAGTGTCAGCTTGCAATGCGCGCCATAGAGGCGCAGTGCGCATGCGAGGATCGCGTTTGAAGAACGTCGTCTGGAAAACACCGGGTTGATGATGATGATGATGATATATGTTGTTTTGTGGCGCAAGGGCCAGCTATGGCCAAAGAGCGCCAAGACGTGGTGTACTGAGTGAGCAATGGTATGATCAGTGACAGTGGATAGGTGTAGGGTGGCTGTAAAGGGGCCTAAAATCCTGCGCACTAAAGGTGCGTAAAAGACAAAATACTAAGATCATGACAATGACGTGATAGAGGCGCAATGAATATAATATAGTATAAAAAAGTTGCAAGGGATACAAGGCACTACTGCCTCACAGGGACCCTTAGAAGCAAGGGCCTGGAGGAGAGTGCATTTCAAATATGCTGTCGCAGCGGCGTCCTCTGAAAGAGGATGCCACTACGAATCTCTCGGGCGAAAAACTTGCAAAATGTCGAGGTCGTTTAAAAAGGCTAAAACTGAATCGTGCGGAAATATCGGGTCATTATGTAAAAACATAGCTGGGTGAAGGGGTATATTCTCTTTATAGGCTTGAACAAAGTGCTTTTTTCTTTCAGGTTCTATTAATGGACACTGTACTAGGATGTGAAGTACAGTAAGTGCTTCCCCGCATCTAGTACAGGTTGGTGGTTCGCCTCCAGACAGCAGGTAATTATGCGTGCTGTAAGTGTGTCCTATTCTGAGCCTACAGAATAGGACATCATTTCTTCTAGATTTCGTGGTTGATGGCCAGTTTCCTAAATGGGGCTTAATTAAATGGAGCTTGTTATGAGTCTGGCCGTCCCACAAACTCTGCCAATGGACCCGAAGTCTCTTGCGTAGATATGGCTTCATATCATGAACAGTGACGGGCATAGATGTGTTGCCAGCTTTTGCCTCGATGGATGTGGCAAGCTGGTCTGCCAGTACATTTCCCTCGATGTCTCGGTGTCCTGGCACCCAGCACACCACAACATGCTGCCCAGACGCATAAATACTACATATGAATGAATAAAGCGATACTATTACGGGATTTTTGTGCCTTTTAAGAGATTTTAAAGCTTTTACTACGCTCAGCGAGTCTGTGTAAATGATTGCTTTGGGTATTTTAGAGTCCTTGATATGTTTAAGAGCCGACAGTATTGCATAAGCCTCTGCTGTAAAAATGCTCGTTTGTGGGTGCAGGGCGTCGGCATCTGAAAATGATGGGCCAACCGCTGCATAAGAGACGCCAGCATGAGACTTTGATGCATCGGTGTAAAATTCCGGACAGGAGTATTTATGCTGCAGTTCGAGGAAATGCATTCGAATGTGTGCAACCGGGGCGTGCTTCGTAACATGTAAAAATGACAAATCACAGTCGACAATCTGCCACTGCCACGGTGAGACCTGTATAGTGGGTGTCATTAGACGATGTTCAAAGAGTGGGACATCCATTTCCTCAGCCAGACTTCTCACACGCAACGAGAAGGGCTTTCTTACTGCAGGTCGGTTATGAAAGAGGTGGGAGCTGGACAAATCATTTACGGTGGAATATGAGGGATGTTCACTGTTTGCATTCACTCTAAGAAAATACATGAAAGCTGTGTAGGTCCTCTGCAAGTGGAGGGACCACTCATTGGATTCCACGTAAAGGCTTTCCACAGGGCTTGTCCTAAAGGCACCTGTAGACAATCGAATACCTAGATGGTGGATGGGGTCCAGCATCTTCAACGCGGTTGGGGTGGCTGACTGATAAATTATGGCCCCGTAGTCTAGGCGTGTTCGTATGAGGCTTTTATACAAATTTAACAGACACTTTCTGTCACTACCCCATGTAGTGCGTGACAACACTTTTAAAATATTCATTGTTTTCATGCATTTGTTTTTTAGATGTTTTAGGTGTGGTATGAATGTTAGCTTTGTGTCAAGAATTATGCCTAAGAATTTGTGTTCCGTTTTTACAGGTAGACTCTGTCCTTGCAGGTCAATGTCGGGGTCAGGGTACAGTCCTCTCTTTCGAGAAAAAAGGACGCAGGTGCTCTTTTGTGGATTTAGGCAGAACCCATTCTCGTCTGCCCATTTAGCCACCCTGTTGAGACCAAGCTGAACCTGCCGCTCACAGATTGCAAGGTTGCATGATTTAAATCCAATCTGTACATCATCGACGTACGTTGAATAAAACATGTTGCGTGGGATGTATAGGCGCAAGGAATTCATTTTTATAATGAAGAGAGTGCAACTGAGCACCCCACCCTGTGGGACTCCAGTTTCCTGCACAAAAGGTCGTGATAAAGCGCTGCCAACCCGAACACGGAATGTGCGATTCAGCAGGTAACTTTCAATGACATTTAACATATTACCACGTATACCAAAGTGGGAAAGGTCTCTCAATATACCAAACCGCCATGTGGTGTCGTAGGCCTTTTCCATGTCTAGGAACACAGATAAAAAGAATTGTTTGTGAACAAAAGCTTCACGTATCTGTGCCTCAATACGTATCAGATGGTCAGTGGTGGATCGACCTTCGCGAAAACCGCACTGGTATGGGTCAAGGAGCTTGTTTGATTCTAGGAAATGTATCAGACGGCGGTTTATCATCTTCTCGAAGACCTTGCAGAGGCAGCTTGTTAGAGCTATGGGCCTGTAACTCGATACGGACGATGGATCCTTGCCCTGCTTCAGGATGGGGATCACTATGGCCTCTTTCCAGGCAGAGGGGATCTCGCCGGAGGTCCATATAGAATTATAGAGACAGAGAAGGGTTTTCTTCGTTTCAGAGGGTAGGTTTTTCAACATGTCATATAGTATACGGTCAGGGCCTGGGGCAGATTGCTTGCAACAGGTGAGTGATGCATGCAGCTCTGCTAGGGAGAAAGGTAGGTTATATGGCTCGTTCCCAGTGCTCTTTCGGTCTATTTTTTGTTTTTCTATAGCTGTTTTATATCTTATAAATGCTGGTGAATAGTGTGAGGAACTGGACACATGTTGAAAATGTGCACCCAGATGGTTCGCTTGGTCCTCAAGGCTGTCTCCCTGCGTGTGTACCAGGGGAGGTGGATGTGTTTGTCGTCCTCTTACTCTATTGACCCTGCTCCAAACCTTGGCCTCATCCGTGTACGAGTTGATACTTGATAAAAATGTTTTCCAGCTGTCTCTCCTGGCTTGTCTGCGTGTTCTCCTACCTTGGGACTTGATTTTCTTGAAATTTACAAGGTTTTCAGCAGTAGGATAATCGCGAAGCTGCCTCCATGCTTTGTTCTGCTGCCTACGTGCATTCCGGCATTGTTCATTCCACCACGGAACACGACGTTTGCTAGAAAGTCCACTTGTTTGGGGAATACACTTAGAGGCTGCATCAATTATGAATTTAGTAAAATACTCGACGGCACCATCAATTCCGAGCGATGAAATGTCAGCCCACGAGAGTTTACTGGTAAGAGTTTGGAATTTATCCCAGACCGCTGCATCAACCTTCCACCGGGGGGCATGTGGTGGTGACTCATATTGTCTTGTTGCTCTCAGCAGTACTGGGAAATGGTCGCTCCCGTAAGGGTTTTTTATAACTTCCCATTCAAGTTCTGAAAATAGAGACGGGGAAGCTATGCTAAGATCAATAGAAGAAAAGGTTCTATTTGCGATACAGTAAAATGTAGGTTCCTTCTTATTCAGGAGACACGCACCAGAGGAAAAAAGAAATTGTTCAACAAGACGGCCTCGCGCATCGATACGAGAGTCGCCCCACAGACTGCTGTGTGCATTGAAATCGCCAAGAACAAGATAAGGTTCTGGCAATTCGTCTATAAAGGACTGAAATTCATGTTTGTGTAAGTGGTAATGTGGGGGAATGTAAAGCGAGCAAATGGTGATGAGTTTGTTCAGAAGAACAAGTCGAACTGCCACTGCTTCGAGGGGCGTTTGTAGCTGCAAATGTTGACATGCTATGCTTTTGTGAATTATAATGGCAACACCGCCTGATGATGCGATAGCATCGTCACGGTCTTTACGAAACGTAACATAGTGTCGGAGAAAGTTTGTATGTGTTGATTTTAAGTGCGTTTCCTGTACACACAGCACTTTTGGATTGTGTTGGTAAAGAAGTTCTTGGATATCATCGAGGTTCCTAAGAAGGCCTCTGACGTTCCATTGTATAATTTGTGTATCCATAATGAAATTAAATTGGTGCTGTGTGTACTAAAAACGGAAGTATTGCCTTAGATTACAGAGCCCTTTCCAGGCCCTGTAACGCGGGATTTGTCCTTTCTGAAGCGGTCGAGGGAGCCTCGCCGCTCCTTAGGCGCTTGGTGCGCCGTCGGGATGGGTGTAGTGTCCATTGCCTCTTGAGAGGCGCCGGACACGCGCTCTTGCGAGCGAGAAGTTTCGCGAGAGAGTCTCGCCGCGAAGGACGAGACATTTGTGCCCACCAGCCCGGAGGTCGATGGGGCTGCCTTTGGGCCTGAGCTGCGCCGGGTGTTACCACAGCCAGCAATGGCCGGAGAGGGTGAGGCAGCCTTGACTGCACCCACCGTGGGAGCTGCTGGTGGCCCTGCGGGTTCGCTTCGCGTAGCGCAGGCTGCCACCGAGGGCTGTTGTGGTGCCGGCAACCCTAGGGTAACCGGGCCTGTTTGCTGGTTAGGTGGAGTAGACTTAGCTACTTCCACCCTGGGGGCAGGAGCCACAAGCGACAGCTCGCTGCGCGCGGGCTGGGCTGGTGGCAGTAGCCGCTGCGACGCTGCCCCTTGACGCGCCGCATCAGCGTAAGTGGTCGTGTGGAATGGTGAGCACCTTTTGCGTGCTTCCCTGAACGATATGTTTTCACGGACTTTCAGTGTTAGAATTTCTTTCTCTTTTTTCCAGCTTGGGCAAGACCGGGAGTACGCTGGATGGTCACCATCGCAATTTACGCAGTGAGGTGTAGCCTCGCAATTGTCTGAGGCATGGCCTTGTACTCCACACTTGGCACAGGTGAGTCGACCACGGCAGCTCTGCGAGCCATGGCCGAATCTTTGGCATTGGTAGCATCGTCTAGGATTTGGGATATATGGTCTTACTGCTATTTTTGTGTAGCCTGTTTCGATGCTTTCTGGCAAGACGCTTAATTCAAAGGTAAGTATCAGGTGTTTCGTGGGAATTTCTTTGTTGTCCCGTCTCATAACGATGCGCTGCACATTTATGACGTGTTGCTCCTTCCAACCTTCCAACAACTCGGTTTCAGATAGGTCGATGAGGTCTGCTTCGGATACTACCCCGCGTACTGTGTTCATGGAGCGATGCGGTGAAACAGTAACTGGGACATCACCAAAAGTCACAAGCTTGCCGAGTCTGTTGTGTTGTTCCTTATCACGTAGCTCAAGCAGAAGGTCCCCACTTGGCATTTTGGTGACTTTATAGCCAGGGCCTAGCGTGTTCGTCAAGGTTTTCGCAACTACAAATGGGGATATGGTTCTTGCTAGTCTTTCCGTTCTCTCACTATGTACTACTTGATATCGGGGGAAGATGTCTTTAGGCCGGGTGAACAAATTGAGAAACTCATCGGTGCGTCCCCTCTTCTGAGGGAGACGATCAAGAAGTCGAGGAAAAGCGGGCGTTCCCATAACAATTTTGTGTTGTTCGGCAGCAATGGCAGCCACCCACCACGGAGTCCAACAAGGGGACGCTACAGCACTTCACGTGTAAGGCTGCAGGCGCCAGCCGTACATTGCTGCTATAACCTTATATAAAAACCCAAGAGAGGGCACCTACACAAGGTTAACCCAAGCCGCCTATGAAAAATGTGGAAGTAACAGAAGAGAAGAGGTGACAGGACAGGGAGGACAGAAAAATAGAGAAGAAAAAGATCGGAGAGGGGGACAGGAAAAGGCGACCACCGATTTCCCCCGGGTGGGTCAGTCCGGGGGTGCCGTCTATGTGAAGCAGAGGCCAAAGAGGTGTGTTGCCTCAGCCGGGGGGCCTTAAAGGTCCGAACACCCGGCATCGGCTCAACCCCCAGGATCCCCTTTTCCCCAGACACGGCTAAGCCCCATGTGCTCGGGTACGTGGTGTCGCAACTCACCAAACGCCTGCTCACGCAGACGCCCCTGCGGGCAAAACACCGGGTCCGAATGCCGCCAACGGTCATTATTTTTCCACGCGGAAAAACCTTGAGGGGGGACTGCGGTACGCAGTGTTGTGACACCAGCCCCCGAGCCCCCTGCTGGCTAGAAACGCCAACGAGGTTTGAGATGGCCTAGCAATAAATCGTGCGTGCCTGGCGTGTTTGCTGAGGCCGTCACTGACCACGTGGAAATAGCAGAGAGAAACGGAGTTGCGGAAAGAAGGAAAAACATGGTTGTTTTCCAATACATTTACTTTTAATTGTAAGCCCATCCCTTTGGGTTGTGGCTTAACAAACTTTCAGCTCTCATTGGCAACTGCTTCCGTGGGATGGGCCAGCGGTCCTACCGCCCTTTTTCTTTGTCTCTTTCACCTATAACAATCGAGACGAGGTGCTTGTTCCTCAGTCTAGGCTGTAATCACAAACCTGGTTGATCAGTAAGACTCCGTACGATGCAACGCTAGTCTGGGCCGTAACCCCTTAGTGGTAGAACAGTGAGACTCGGTTGCTCGTATGTAGTGACAGTTGTCCTAGGCTCTAACTTAAGAAAAAGTCGAAGAGTAAGGCACTGTTTACTTGTGTGTTTTGCATCAGTGTTGTTTTGCTAACTCTGCATTTGACTGTGTAAATATTTTCGTTGCAATATATCTTCAAGTTTTGTTACCTCCAACCTGCCTCCTGCTTCATCAACGCCGATAAACACCTTGAAGAGACTTTCATCGACTTTAAGGACAAAGAACAAACTTAACTGCTAGGCAAACCTCTCAACATCTGATTACAAAAGCAGCAGTACAACCAGTACGTGCATAAACATCAGAAAAAGTATAAAATACAGTTATACCTCAATATAACAAACTTCAATATAACGGAATTTCTCGATATAACGATATATTTTCCTTTTCATAACCGCTTGTCCATAGAACACCATGAAATTATAACCTGAATATAACGAAGCGTTTTTATACGTGATTTCAATATAACGAAATTTCTCTGCCGCCTAAATGATTACCGAGACAGTAAATGAAACCTTCCACGAAACCCGCCGTGGTGGCTCAGTCAGCTAAGGCGTTGCGCTGCTGAGCACGCAATCGCGGGATCGAATCCTGGCCGGGGCAGCCGCATTTTGATGGCGGCGAAATGCAAAAACGCCCGTGTGCTTCCGTTGTAGTGCACGTTAAAGAAACCGAGGTGGTCAAAATTAATCTGAAGCCCTCCACTACGGCGTGACTCATAATTAGAACTACTTTTGGTTCGTAAGACCCCAGGAAGAAGACGAAGAAACCTTCCGCGGACGCAGATAGTCAAATGATTGAATTACAAGCGGCTGCTTGCAAACGCACCTCTCAGATCGCGCGCCACGTGAGTGCAGCAGCGCTATGTTTCCTATTGTCCCTTTTCGCGGAGCAGTTTGCTTTACGGAAACGAGATGGCGCTTTCGGCGGCGCGCCGTACATGTTCTCAGCGACCGCGCACGCATACGAAACCATTACCGCTTCTACCTTGCTTCTGTGCGACCAGCTGTCGAAAATGCAACTGAGTTTTCGCTAACGCACTGTGCTCCAATCATGGTGGATTGAATCATGTGGATTAAGACGTGTGCAGTAGTTGAGTGCATAAATATTGACTTCCATATATACATTCCATCACACATGTGCGTGTGGCCATGTTCGCGGGCCGCTGCTACAAGAGTGTATGTGTTTCCGGCACTTCGAGCAGTCTGTACGTGTTTCCGGCACTTCTAGATCCACGGCTTTCCTCGAGGATACAGAAATTTGCTCTTCCGCCAGCGTTGTATCGCTAACCTTAAAAGAAAGGGCTTAATGCCAGGATCGTCAGCAAGAGTGAGTACAATGATAAATGGAGTAGCGCCTCTTCTTGTCATAGTAGGTTTCGCGCACGCTATCTACACACATCTACCCCAAGTGGCATGAAAACTTACGTTCACTCTATCGCCAACGTGTCGAGAATAAAATAATGGGCGCACACTTGGATATATGCGCACTGTATACGCACAATAAATCACGGTTCTACTCCGATAGCGCATGAATGGTAGAAGCTGAACGTTTCGCGACGGCCCACAAGCGTAATCGAGTTACTGGCGATAATACATCTCTACATCTCTGATAATACATCTCTATAGCAGTGTACAGTACAGCTACGTTTCAAGCCTTGTGCGCAGCAAGAACAACGCTATCGAAACTAAGCATACCCGCCAGCGATTAGGCAGAAAATAATCAAATAGTGACCGAACCGAGGAACTTTACTGAGTCAGAATTATGACAAGCCGCTGCTTCAAAATATTTGCCAAATAAAGAACTAAGAGCAAAACACACCAATCCTGATTCAATTCTTGCCGGAAAGTTTAGATAGTTTGGAATTAATATTTAGCCCCGCTTTTGGAGCAAGCACCATATACGGTGCTCGCGCCGTTTGGACGTAGCTTAATAAGCTCCGAAAACGCTTTTGCATGTTGTCTGAAGCTGTTACCAAAACTTCGTGTCGTCGAGCCAGTCACCGTCTACGATATCTCCTGAAACAGAGGTTTGCTAAGCCGCACCGGCATCATACACATCCATCGTAAACACGAAGGCAACGAAGGCAGTTGAGGCAAGCAATGGACGCGTCAACACGTGCTCCAACATGCCAGCACCCACGGGATCGCCGCGGAAAGGGTCAGTAAAGTTCAAGTGCTATAAGATCCTATTGCGCCACGCGCACTGTGTGCTTTAGGTGAGAGTGAAAGCGTGCGAGAGTGAGACAAGAAAGATGGGTGCTTCACGAGTGCCGCCTTCCCGCGCGAGCAAAGTGAAAGAGGGGGAGGGGAGCGAGTTAGCGGTAACGCGATCAAACGCGTCGCGCGGGTGAGTCGCGCGCGTCTCGATTTCTGGCGGGCGTCTCGGCTGTGGCTGCGCATTGCTTTAAGCGCGGCTGAGCGCATAGGCAGCCGCGCACTCTTCCTTAGAGGTAATGTGCCGCGTGCTACATGATCTCACGCCGAGACGGCGTCGGATCATGTAAGCTGTCATCCTGCGCATTCAGATTGGAGGTTACGTAATCTCGAGTTTCGGAGACCTGCTGAAGCGAGAGGCAGACGAAGCATTCGCTTCCCGCTGCCGGTGCTTTTCACGATAGCGTCGTCCCACTGCTGGCGACGCTATCAGCCATGGGGGTGGATCGGTCGGGAAAGCATGGCTGGCTTTGCTTCATTCGTACCGCCGATGGGAAGGTGTCGTCGACGTGGCATGAAACCATATCACTCGTTGCCGCCTCCCAAATTCGACGAAATGAATTGTTTCCTCATTCAAGTTTGCTATTTTCGACTGCCCCATAATTCGAAAAATATTGCGGCCCCTTTCCATGCAAGAAAAAAGTGATCGGCGACTGTGCTTATTAGCATAAAATGTCAAATTTTATTACAACGAAATTTCGATGTAACGAAGCAAATTGACGATTTTACCCACTTCGTTATATCAAGGTTTGACCTACTCTAAACCCAATCGTAAGACACGCACACCAAAATAAATGCTAATACTTAATTCCAACATGTCTTCCCTGACATAAAGCAAACTGCAATTCCCTTATCTCTTTTCCCGCATAACGCTTGACCACATTTTTTTTCATAGTGGGAATTTAGTAATCTTGGAATCGTGTTCTTCAACATTTGTTCTCCGTAACGAGTTCTTTCAGGAGCGCGTTTGCAATATTCTGGATGCCTCGTGTCATAGGTATGTCTACTCGGTGTTGACAAAGCAAGTTCTTTTTAAAACCAGACCTTACGTTTCCTCTTGCTGCTCAGGACTGAAGACAAACAGTAATGAGAAAAAAAATTGCATATTAACTGTACGAAATGTTTTCCGTTCTTCGGTAACTGAAGCATGTAGAGGTTGATCTCATACGGCTTGAATTATTTTGTTTTGTATGAGAGTTTGTTTCTCAATGCTCGTAGCGATCTTTGTCCCCCATAAAGAAAAACAACAGCGCATACATGATAAAACTAACGACTGGTAAAGTAGCAATCTTGTGGTGATTGGGAGCCGGTGTCTAGGGCAATACAGCAAGCCTACAGTGTGTGCCAGCTTGGTCAAAACGTGGTCAGTATACGAATCCCAGCGCGTGCAAGCTGAAAAAATCACCCCGACGTCTTAAACATTTTGACTAAAGTTAATACGGCAGTTATTTAGCATAAGTGAGTAACACTCCTTAAAGTGTTTTCCTTGCAATCTAAAAATAAAGCTTTTGTTTTATTGCAATTTATAACTACTCCGTTACTAGAGGACCACGCGCCTGGCTTACCCAAAACTTCATTTACTCGATGAAATAACCTACTGCAATCATCAGCATTAAGAAACTGACTAGTATCATCTGAATAAATAACTTATTTCACAAACGGATCAATGTTAATAATTTCGCTGATCTATATGCTGAATAGTTACGGTCAGAGAACGCTATCCTGCCGAAAGCCAAAGGGAAGTTGATAAAACTGATGAATGAGAATTGCTAACTCACGCATACTTTTTGCGATTACTTAGGAAGGCTTCTATAAAACTATTGGCATTAACCCGTATTCCGTAATGGTCAAGTTTTTCAGAAGGATTTTGCGGTTTATAATATCAAACACTTTGGAAAAGCTGACAAATATGCCAAGCACTAACTTATTCATTATATTAACTCATATATATAATTAACTCTTTATGGTCAAGAAGTGCTAATTCTGCAGGCTTGTTTTTTCAAAAACCATACGGCGAGTCTGTTATAAGCTTGTGCTTATCAGTCAAACCTGTAACGCGTGCAACAAATAGCTTTTCGAAAACTTTAGAAGAGAGAAGGAGGATCGATATCGGTCTGTCGTTGGCGATGTTGTTTCGGTCTCCTTTTTTATGCAGGACAATTACTTTGGTGGTTTCAAGCGCAAAGGCAACTTTACCAGTTGAAAAGCAAAGATTAAGGATATGAGTTGGAAGAGCTGTATTATGGTCTGATACAAATTTTACTGGCTGGATTTAAACGTCTAAATAATCGCAGTTGCCGCTATATTTCAGGTGAATAATTGTTGACAGGATTTCTGATTGCGAAACAGGACTCTGGTAAATTTTTCAGCACAGGCACTCATTATGTAGGAAAACTGTTCATCGCCAACAGGTTAAAACGGTAGATTTACAAAGTAATCATTAAAAGCGTTTGCTAACTCAGTACCGGTTTTAGACTTTTCGGCGTTAGTAACTTCAATTATTGTCGTCACTGGCGTCCTATTTTCGAACAAGGAATAAATTTTCCTCAACGTAACGGCCGAATTATTTGCCGATTTCAAAATGTGTTACTATTGTAGGTTTTCCTGGCACGTTCGACTTCTATGTTGGTATTATTTCTGAACATTTTCAAATTTTGGAGAAGCACAGGACTTACATGAATTAGGATGCAGGAACAGTTAAAATAAGCGCCGCACTTAAATGAAAGAATAATTGCCCAATGGCTGAAAAGTTACGCTCCTGAACTCTAATCAATACTTATATGTCAAGCAAGGAAACATTTCTCTATGCTACGGTTGCAGCAGGGAATGTCATGCTTACCTCTTGGTTTGAGAGGACTGACGCCTGTTAGGGCCGCTAGGCTTTTATACACTGCAGCGCGAGCAGCTCGCAGCACAAAAATACAGTAAATACGTAACTCAATGCAACCCTGCCCAGAAGCATGAGCCAATGTTAGACACACTTAGTGACAGCATTCTCGAAGCAGCCAGTAGTTTGCAGCCATCTGGCATGAGGAAGGCGGGGTTCTGTACCGCCTCCATATGCGCAACGAATACCTGCATGCCCTGTGTTTCCTACCCTTTCTCTCTCTCTGTATGCCACGGTGAGAAGGAACAAGCGTCTCGTAAAACGAGTTTTTGGGTTATTATTCCGAACGTCACTTTATTTGAATCTATCTATCTATCCATCTGCCTACCTAATTTACTCGGTAAACTTGTAAATTCGTGGCTCCTGGGGCAAACGAGTTCTAACTTATACCCAAAGTGCAACGATTGCCTGGCCGACTCAGACGCATGGGGTCGAACTAGTGAACCTAAAGTGAACCGCAATTTTCTGAACCGAAGCCAAACCGAGATTCCTTCCGCCATCTAGGGACCTAACTCAAATAGGAACATTTCGGAGGAGCCATTCTGAGCCGGTTCGACCACATGTTCAGTCCAGGGTCGTAGCGGAGATTCTAAGAGGGTGCGTGCCGCTGCCTTGGACGAGAGCAGAAGGCGCCTGCTGCGTCCATTCGTCGCAGCGCGTGTAGTGTTGCCGCGGAAGCAGTCACCCCACTAATCACTCAGTCGCAGGCATGGTTGGACCAGTGGCACAATATATAAGGTCGGCGCGCACTGCGTTGACAGCACGCCAGAACTGTGCTGTCGTGGAGGATACAAAAGCGCTTCTTGTGCTCACGGTACCACCTGTACTCAGGACCGAACTGTTGGCGCTTTCTTACACGCGTGCTGCAGTTAGTACTGCACTTTAGTGATCTTTAATCGTACCGCATCACTGGGGCTTGTTAATTATATATAAATGGCGCAAATGGCGACAACTAAAAAAAATTACTGCATAACTACGTTTTGTGGGTATAGCTGTGTTTATTTTCTACCTGTATGCAATGTAGGGTACTGATTATGCTGATGCAACACGCAGTTCACAAGCGATGCCGAAATGAAAATACGAAACCAAGGGAAATTCTGAGTATGGGGCCTACACGGAGCAATGCCACGAATACAAAGATGTGGCTTACGATGCTGGTCGGGAGACGAATTGTGATCAGAGGCGTATGCACACAGAAGTGCGACAAAATACGAGCACCTTTAGGCATTCCACATTATTTGTATCCCAGTGCGACTTACCCCTCCAGAGGGGTAACCAAGGATGGGCACACACCCAATCGCAACAGATACCCAGGAACAGGGTAGCCCAAATCTGGAACCTTTAAGTCAATCAAAGAAGTTACTAAATTTCATGGAATATTATTTTTCAGGGCTGCCTACTGTAAAGATACATATGAACCTATAGTATATGTATTCCATTTATGACGCGGATTATTGTTTTATTAGGCAGAACAGAGGTGCTCTCACTCGTACTACGTTCTCCACCGTGCTATATTCAAAATGAAGTACCTCCACCTTGCCGTATCCCTGTAGGAGGAGCTATTTGACGCTTGGAGCCGTAACAAAGGGTACCTAGGCGGCAATTAGCTTCGCTCGGGGTATTCCAGAAAGCTTGAGAAAACAAACGAAGTACTCTTGCATTGTCTATCCTTGCAAGTGGAATTGAAATAGTCTGCGGGCTAATGTGGGCGAACCAGGCCGCCTTGTCAGCAAGGTCTTTCTTCCGCCTATGGTTTGGTGTGGCATTCAGGCACAAGTATGAGCGCAGCTCTTAGGCGCCCGTTAGCGCGTTGAGCGTCGGCGTCCCTTCTAACCGAGCGAATGAGCACAGCGAAGGATGGAAGAGTGAACGCGGAAGTCAGCGGGGGATGAAAGACTGCGAGAGCGAAGAGAGCACGAGGAGGAAAATGGATTAGGAGAATATGGCAAAAGGGGGACGGGGATAGCGGAGTGCCGCACCAGACGTGCTACACGGCGGCGACCAGGCATGCGGTGAGCGCGTCCACCGGTACCATAAACGCAAACCAAGCTCTGGCGTGGGCTTCAGACGCACTGCGCATGTGCTACTTCGCCTTCGTCGCCGCCGGTAGAGAATGCGCTCCGCGCAAGGCACGCCTTCCCTTGTTCACGCTTTCTTTCTGAACAATGAGCCACGCAACCGGTAAAATAGAGTTACTGTATAGGCTCCCTTTAGGGAGCCTATTAGGGAGCCTATACAGTAACTGTACGGTGGAAATGATTCGTCTGCCACTGCTGCTAAACAAACTGCTCGAGAAGAGGCTCAGCGCCACCGCCGAGAGGACCCTGTCGTTCCGAATGAAATTCTTTGCCACAATATATCGCCAATTCAAAACACCTAAACAGCTGCGCTCAAAAATCGTATTAGGGAGTGTCGTAATCGTCAGTGAATTTTTTCCGCCTTGGAATGGCCGATGCAACAATGTGCGACACATGCAAGTCTGAATAAATAAACTATCGAACACCTGTTGCGTGCTCAATTAGACGTCGAGCGCATCTCCGTACAGAGCACACTAGACCGACTGGACTCTAGTAAAACACTTGCGGAAACAAAAATTATTGGACCGTGGCCACATCTGTCAGTGGCGCAGAAGGCTGTTCGCGTACTACTGTAGTTTTCAAGGAACACGGACCTCTTTACTGTTTGCAGGCCCACTGTGCATCTTAGTACGTGCGTAGAGCGCTCACTCTTGCCGTCTTTTTCCTTTTCTATTCCCCCTTCACCTTGCCCCCTGTGTAGGGTAGCGAACCGGACGCTAGCCTGGTTGACTTCCTTACTTTTCCTCTCCTGGCGTTCTCTCTCTCTTCAATGAACTATTTGGAAAAAACACACACGACGCGTCAAAACCTGCGAAATGTGCAAATGAAGCATCTCTTAAGAGAACTATACGGGAGAGTCGCATTTTGTTTCGCAATTATCGACTGCTATTCAGCGATATTGCGCGATGTGTAAGTGTAGCATATCTCTGCAGCTCTGCGGTGGCCTCCTTTGTGTTGGTGAGGCCATTTGCGCGCGCTCTGGAGAAAGCCAGGATAGAACATGTATCACTTAAGGACACCAAACGGTATTGTATTTGTCCACGATCTTCACTCATCAAGCCCGAAATGTCACTCGACATGTGTTGAGTTCCTTTAAGCAAATTATTTTTTGTATTATTTGCATTTCTCCGACGGCTACATGCCCTTGTCAAAATGTAGTATACTTGCTAAGTACTTTTACTGCATTTTTTATTTGTCGCCTTGAAATATTTGAGCTATTCATGAATGTGACCAAGATGCAGAGTGTTCGTAAAGTTGAGTTACCTAAGACTGCTCAGTTTTGTAGCTTAACACATGTTATCTTAGAATTACGCTTCAGCTTTTGTATTTACAGAACTGTACACGTAATACATGGCTGGTTAAGCAGTACATTAGCTTTTTACTGAGTTTCCTACAGTGAGGATAAAGAGCATGAGCTACTTTCAAGGAGCACATGCACAAAAAAATGAAGGCAATACGGTCTAATGGCACATTCGACTGGCCGTTTCCGAGCGCTCCTATGAAGGTCCAAAGGTCTTCTAATAAAATGACCAAGGTTCACCATAACAGTAAGCACGCTCCCTATAGTGCTAACAAATTCATAATAATGCTGCTTAAGTCACTTGTCTCCGTAATAGCGTTTCATTGTCGTTTTACACGACCACTTTTGCATGCCGCACCCATCATATTGTGGATGCCACAGCCGGGAACCGAGCCCGCGTACCCTTCCTCCGAAGCGCAACGTTATAGGGTCATTAAATTAGATTTCCGATCTTCTGTCGTGCGCTTTTTACCCCTGCAGCTGTTCATCTGACAAATAGGATGACAGGAGCTGCAAATGCTGTACAGACAATGCAATCTACCTCTAAACACGCGCGTCAGGTGATTTGGACTGCACAAATAACCATGTGCGTACAATTAATGTGAGAGATTGCAGGATGCGGCCGTATGATCCTGAAAAGAGCCAGGCTTACGCCAGAAGAGCACAGGGAAAGTTACCAGCGCCAAAACACCACAGAAAGAAGCACGTTCTTAGTGCTTTTAGGGCAGGGAACCTGCAGACATCCAACCCATCGGTCGTGAGCAGTACTGGCTAACCATCCAAGGTTAATCTTGCATAATCATTCGCGAATATCAAAGAAAGTGGGCGAGACAATGTGGCCACGGCAGCTTAACTGGGAAAGCACCGCACACGGAATATGGAAGATGTAGGCTCGGTTGCCATCAGTGGCGAAGTTCTTTTTTTATTTCGTCCAATTTTATTTCCATTTGCCTTATTATCACGGCAATTGAACTAACCATAACGATTTACTTCCGGTGAGATTTACCGGGCTTCAGTGCCTATTGCATCGTATAGTCGCGACGAACGAAAAATCACGCCCCCGACTCCGATCCCATTATTCTTCTCTCCCAGGAAAGTCAATGTCGTTTTCGACAGTAAGCAGAAGAAACGGAAGCGTGGTGCGTATATGCTCGCCAGCACCACTTTGTACTTACTGCCATGATTAGATTGTGGCGCAGTAGACAGCGAAAAGGTGTAAACCGCCTTTAGACGAAGATACGCGTGCTACACTGGAGCGAAGGTTTTAGCCCCAGCCTACACAGATTGAGCAGTTTAGCGTCAGTGTACTGTCTGCATAACGTACTTCTACGTTTTACGCCTTCATACTTGAAACGAGCGAGATATAGCGTGGAGAGGGAACTAGGACAGCAGAAGGCACAAATAAAAAACACACGTAGCGCCACCTGTGTGCATTCTTTGCGCCTTCTCGAGTCCTTTTTCCCTGTCTGCGCTACATCTCGCTCGTTTCAAGAGGAACAACCAACAAGCCCACATCGCCACTTTCATTGCCTACAGTCTATCTGAGCAAAGTTACCAATGGTCAGTGGGCGTAGCAGCTTGACTGTGGCAATGGCTTGCGAGAATCGATTTCATAAAATACAGGTCTTGGTCTGATGACCATTAGTGGTGTGTTCCGGGGAGCCGATTGACCGTAAAACCCCTCTATATAAAAAGTAGTGACACTCTCCCCCTCCGCCTTCTCTCCTACTCGTTTCTCCTCTCTTGCGTGCTCCTTCCTCGACCGTGGCGCCGCCTACACCGACCTCAACTTGTGCATTCACTCTACGACCTATCGCAGAGTGAATGCACGCTTAGCAATGCCGTGCGCTGCAAGCATTCGCGTTGGCGTTCTAGCTCCGAGTAACTTCGTGTATAGCATAGGATTTCTATGCGGAGGGTTATATATATATATATATATATATATATATATATATATATATATTGACACGTGCACTTTCTTATCTTTCACCGGTGACCGCTTTTTATCGGCTAACAAATGTTTAACATTATCGCTCGGCCTAGGACACGCCTTCATGCGTCGAAAGTTTCTCGAACGTTGTCGATGCTTCGATCCGTTGTCTCTTGTCACCTACGCTTATGTAATCTGATTGTATGAGCGCCGCGAACTGTCTAGTACTTTCTGGAAGACACGCGGGCACCAGGGAGAACTCTGGAACCTTCGATGACTCATATAGAAAAGCCGACGCATTTCGCTGCTGATCAGATTTCGACGATTGCTGACTGTGTTCGCCGCTATTGTTGTGCTTCGAGTGCAACTTGCTTTTGTGGGCACAGGTTCGCCCAATAAAAAGTCCGTTTCGTCGTTCACAGTTTTGCAATTGTTGACCGCAACTACTACGTGACAATATATACAAATTCAGTGACGGCAGATTATTTTTTCTGTTTTGATAACTATTTTTATAAATATCCAAACGAGTGCTATATAACGCCATACCATGATGATTCCGAATGTATCGCGTGCACTACATTTGTCAAAGGCGTGTCGCAAGATCTTGTTGCGAATGCTTGGTTGTAAATAACACGTTTACGATCGAATGCCAACATCTTGGCCGCCAGAAAACCCACAGTAAGCTAAATCCGCTCCGTCCTTGCCACTTGAATTCGCGGCGCGCATAAGCTATGACGCTCAAAGTCTGGTGGAGGGCACGGACGCACCACCTTTAGTGTCCTACAGCAAGTGCGCCTCAGACACATAGTGGCCGTACGAACTAATAGTTGAACGAACAAGCAACGGAACGACTAAACGAACGAGCACATGACTAAGTTAACGACGACTAAACCAGCCAGTGAACGAGTGGGCGACCGCATGTTTTCTTTACGAGTGCTGCACCCCCGCATCGTAACCTTCACACGCTTTAAAGCTCACGCGAACTAGCACGTATATCTCAAAGACTTATGATGCTGTCGTTCAGCGACGAACGCACCCCGTAACTCGGTTTCGGGATAGCACGGACGCTTTTCATCGGTGCCTTTGTATCACAAATCCACCGGGTGGCCGCCAACGACGAACAAGAACAAAACAGGCAAACAAAGCTATTCGCTCTAAAGAAAGCTTGTAAGTAACCACAAAAGGCAGAGCTGCTTTCCTAAGATGAGTTTTCATGCTGGAGCCTCCAATGTCAAAAGGATTGAGCTGAATCGTAAAGGCTTCGTAATCACTATTTCACACGCAGTTTCGCGTGCCTGCGAATTCAAGCCTGTTGGCGTACAGAATGATTAAGCTTCTTGCCTTTGCTGAAACAAATTTGGCATCCAACGGCGCAGCATATCATAGGGAGGGAAATTGCTTTGAAGCGACGTCGCACTTGCTGCAAAACATAGTTCCAGGCGTTCGCAAACCAAAGCAACACGGAAGAGCAACGGCGCCAACATATAATCCTCGCCAGTCGGTAGACGGTTATCAGGCGAAAATGGCGATGGGCGTCTTGCGCTGGAGTTTGATAAAGCCCCTGTATTTATAAAAGTAGCGCCATCCACTTCCCTCCTCCTCCGTTCCACTATCGCGCGCGGCGCGACCAGCGTGATCGAGGCGCGATATCGACAGTGGCGCCGCCTGCGTCGGGCCTGCCGTGGCAGACGACAGCTAACGCGCTACCAGAGGAAATCCGAGGAAAACTTCGATCGCGCCCTGCGGAGACGTTTTTGAGGCGCGATTTTGCTTCGTCAGTCAGTAACTGGTCTTAATAATGCCGTTTTGGAAGTAGCAACGCGACGATGCGAGACGGCGCAAATATCAAGTGTGCAGCAAGCGTTTGCGCACGCCGGATGGTAAACAAAAAAAGCCTTTTGCCCTCGCCTTGTCGATTGCGGCAACTTAAGGCGCAGCAGCATGCCATCACAACGAAGTTCTTGTCCCTAACACGTTTGATCCGTTTGTGCGTACAGCACTTTCGTCGCACAGGCCCGAGAATGGCAGTCGGAGCGTGCTGGAAAAAAAAAAAAACATACAAAAGCGCGACGCGAACTTCCACGTGACACGGATTGGCCAATGGGGGAGCGAAGGAGGCTGGGGCGACAGGAGGCGGCTAAGAGAGGGCGAGGAGGAAGCGCCGGGGTGAGCGCGGTGGCGGCAAGTTCTAAGAATGGCGCTACTTTTATAAATATAGGGGTTTTAGAGTTTGAGGTATAGTAGCGGCGCCTGGTGGCGGCGAAAAACGTCATCTGGGTAGTACCAGCTTGGGTAGTACTGAGTCGTGGCTGTGGCGAAGCACGTTTCGAGCCCAAGTTTTACGTTGATTCGCACTTTTTTCTGTCTTGTTTCGAGTGCGAAAAGGGTCGTCAGTTCTCACAGACCACGTCAACCACGCTGCGAGCAGGCCGCAGTCTATAGTTTAACGAAAACGGACTCTACGTGTGCCGTGGGACGTAATGCTGGAAGCAGAAGACATCGGCGACACCGATCCGGACAGACCTAGCTTAGCGTCACCGCCGTTACTGAAGCGTCGTGGGCTGCCATGAGCAAGAAGGCCTGTATCACATCAGATTCTACCGTTTTCCTTCAAGGCCTCACGCTGCGGAGCGTCGGGCGCGCTGGAAAACTTCACTACCCCACTACGAGCAACACAGGTTCGAGAGTTAAATGTGATCATTTTGACCTCAAGCCAATATGTTAACGCAGCGCACCAAGGCAGTATTTATTACTGCACATCGATGTTCGAGTGCTGTCATTAAGAGCTACATCAAGCGCGCAGCGCACGAGGTCGCGCTGCAGCGCGCGATTTGCACGTACATACATTACTGCGAGCTCATATGCATTTCATCAGTTATTTATCACTTCCTAAAGGGACAGATGGCCGCCGCTACAGCGCAGGCATAACTATACTTGTCTATAGCGGCATGCATTCGTCAAAGATTGCAGGAGCCCGCCGTTTCGCGGCATACTGAAATACCGCTGCCGTCGCGGCGCGTACCGTCGTGCGCTCGAGCTATTCCGTACACGTGATGTCTGCTTATCGCTGCTGTGACTTCATTTATGGCAAGCATGTCCTTGCGTTTGTGCGCCTGAATCTAGCAGCGTGCAAACCTTACCTGATGTTCAACTTCGTACGCGACTCGCTTCAATTGCGATTGACACCGCGCGAAAACTTCGCGCTTATTTCTTGAACGGCGTACACGTATTCGGCGTTGAATAATTTCTTGCCTTTACGCAGCGTGCCACCCCTGAAAAAATCTTCGGCGCCCGATATTCGCTGCAAGCCGTGGTACAACACAACCGAAAGTGGCGGGTCCATATTGTAAAGGTGCTTTCCGAAGCAGACGACCGAGCTTGGTACTACCCAGTTTCGGATTGAGGGCGCTTTTTCGTACCATTTTCGCAGCGCCCGCTGGGCAACGCAGGAGCCCCATGGAGCGCGATCGTAAACAAACGCAGCCAGAGCCCGGCGGCGCAACGGCCCACGTGATGCCATTAGGCCAATACCGACGCGCGGACGGCCTCGAACAGTGCGTGCGAGGAGTAGGCGGCATTCTTCAAAGCGTGATGCTACTTTTTACATTGAGGGGCTTTCTTGACCGGAGTGCCTGCTTCGACACATCGCAACCCCTGTAGCCATTTACAACACTGATATCGTCAGGGATGATACCGGTGTTATCTTATCAAGTTATTTAAGAGGCGACAGCAAACTTTGCCAGCTCAGTGGGCATGCAAGCAGCACGGCTTTCGAGCGTCGATTTTATAATATACAGGCATACGGGTTGGTGAAGGTTTCATTTTGTGCTACAAAGAGAGGAAATCGATGTTTACTGTCGCTCCCCTGCCACCAAGTGTTGTGCGACTTTTCTCGCAATCGCACTGATGTCTTTGGTTTGTTACCTGTGTGGTGCGGGGATGTTGAAGCGAAACCAGAGCCCCCTAAAACCTTCCTGAACTTACAAATGACGTAGAGCATTGTACCGCTTCGGCTGTTTTGCGCCATGAAGAACCTACGGTAATGGTTTAAAAGATCAGTACACGCGCCGAATCGTCTGCTGCAGTGCAAGCTTACTTAGTAAATGCGACTTATGAGGTCAAAGCGAACCAAGGACATGCGACAATCGAATTGTCGGAAATTGAGAAGCGACTTACGTCAGTGAAAATGAGAGCTAATGCAATTGTGTACGTTGAAAAGTAATGAAGAATACGAATGAGATAATTGGCGGCACCATTAAAGTAAGTGATCTGTTGGCGTCATGCTTGAGTCACATTGAGCACCGGGACAAGAAGAAACAGCTAAGTGTTTTGTGGCATGCATGGCAAAAATGACACCTGACAAGCGATGCCGCAGAGTCATTGATTTGCCCACAAGCTGTTATGGCTGAGATGTTGAACTGAATGCGCCAGGAAGAGCCCATCGTTTGGTTAGTCCATACGCAAGTTCAGGATGTCCACCTGTTGTCATTCAATTTGCAACTTTAAGATGGCAGAGCATGCTATCGCGAACTGTTCAAGGTTGAAATGCCATTATATTTCAGTATCGCCGCAGGATTACTGTCAGGGGACAGGAATTACAGGCAACAAGCTTGCTTATGCTAATTCACATCCCAGAATACCTTCGTTGCAGTTTCGTGCGACAAATTCGATCTTAGTCCCAACAGTCATGCTTATCACGCTGACACGAATGTACGAGGCCTATAGGGCTCGTGCGCTGCTGTTTCAAATCGGACATGCAGCCCCACTGCAGCGGCGGCTGGCGAAATATCCCTGTTCCCTCCGCACAACCACACCTGGCCGCAGCAGTTTGACAATGGCCCCTAGCAGCGCAAGCGTGTGCACGCGGCTAAAGCAGTCGACTTCTATCTACAATGCGTGTGCGGATGTCATAACAACTACAAGAACACGGCCGGGAAACTGCCGAAGGTGCAATTTTATCATCTTCCTTGGAAATCGTACAAGGCTGATCGGAGACAACGTTGGATCGCGGCCGTTCTGCGCGCCCGGTAAGCAAACGTGTCCTGTCTTCGAACGGTTTTTAGCGCTTTCTCTCAAGGTAATATTCACAAATTGTTGGTTCCCTTGTTTTCTTTTATTATTTTTAGCTCGAATGGAGATTTGTGGCAACCAGTGCAAAGCAAAACAGTCATCTACAGGGCTCACTTTATCGGTAACAAAGCGAGCACGATTGTCGGCCATCCCGCCATATTTACCGACTTTGTTTCCACTATGCTACAGAAGAAGTGATGCAGTAGTACCGGCATCAAAGCTCGACAGATATAAGAGGTGAGTGTTATTAGTAGAAAGCTTACCTGTAAAGTGGTTAGAGAGAGTCGGCTGTGAGAAACATTGGTGCGACACTACAGCTCTTTACGACTTTGAAGCACGGCAGAACAAATAGTTCAAAGAAATTGTTGCGCTTCCATGAAAACCGAAAACACATTGCAGTGTTCATGAAGCGTGTTTACAGCTGTTTTCCTCATAGGGTTCAGCGTTGTCGCGCAGTGCTTCAAGCGCCGACATCCAAGAGTGCAATCACGGCGACTGCGGATTGCTGTGAGGACTCCTCGACTAACCTCACCGACGAAATGATTTAATCACCGGAGGAAACTGGCACATCCTCATCCGTGGTGAGCAAAAGTGTTACATGTTTGATTATTATTACGAGAGACTAGCCTTGAGGCACAATGTTTTGTTTGCATCAGTGGCCTAGCCAGAAATGTTTGATAAGGCACGCCCTTGACACGGAATAGGTGGTGGGTAGACAGGTGTTTACCTGTCGTGCTCGGTGTTCCATAGCAAACAGAAAAAAAATTCTTTGGCAGGGACACTTGCTCTGATGTGCCACCCTCTTACCACACCCCAGTCGAAGCACTGTGTTGTGTCTGAATTTCAGCAGTGTTTCGAGGCCTTTCAATTCATGCACCAAAGATCATAAGTGGTCGTGATCGCAGGGAGCATGTATTCGATTGCGACTCCACTCAACTATTATCTCATTACTGAATTCTTCCTATCAACCAAAATATTATTCTTTTGCTTGAGATTAACGAATCATTTCAATGCGTTAAGTTATTCCAAAGCACTTGAAAGTAAACTTCACAACGAGATGCTTTTCTACAACTTTTCAGATGACCCAGACAGATGCAGATTTTAACGAAGGTGTTGGCACTCTGTTTCTCTCTGTGACAGCGGAAGGCACCGTATCTATTCAAGTTCTCCATGCCAACATTGTTGAAAAATGTGTACAAAGAAGCGCTTCTGTGAGATCGACAGCTATAGTGGTCCGAACGAGCGCAGCTGTGCATTTCTTGGCTACAATTGTCTGATCCTGAGAAAGGATGTCTTTCGTGAACTGTGCGGCGTTAACGCAAACGTCTTTTCTCTGTTATTGTCTGTGCTTTAACCCATTGCTGTGAGAGAAGTGGACGTGTTGATTTCCCAGAAGTTGTTCATATTCTTGATGAAGATGAAGCTAGGCGTTTAATTTGCCAGCATTGCCGTGCTTTTTTGCCTTCATCGCACGACAGTTAGCCGCATATCCTATTTTGTATGAACTAATCTGTTAAATGCAATGCAGAAATGGATACCGGAGCCATCGCTTGGAGCAGTACAAGCGACGATGCCCAAGTTTTAAGCTGCACCACCCGCGCTGCCACTACATAATTGATTGTACAGAGCTTCCCACAGAAGAACCACCGACCACAGAACAGAAACGTGCCCTGTTTTCGCGCTACAAAGGTGCCTACACGTTGATGTTTTTGATGGGTATATTGCCAAATGCAACAGTCAGCTTTGTGTCACAGGTGTACGGTGGCCGCACCTCAGACACTCACATTGCGCTGGAATCAGGGTTTCTTGATCGTATAGAACGAGGAGATGTTTTACAGACAAGGGTTTCCCTGAAATTAAAGCACCCGCTATAATAATGCCAGAAGGGCATTATTGGGCTACCGCCATTTTTGAAAGGAAATGTTCAATTCACCCACGAAGAGCTGGAGCAAACCTATCATGTCACAAAAGTGCGTATACACGTTGAAAGAGCAATACAGAGACTGAAAATGTTGGCATAGTGAATTCAAGGGTGCCTATTTATCTGATTCCCCGCATAAGTGACATAATGGAAACCTTCAGCCACCCATTACTAATGAGTCAAGTATTCCAGACACGGAGTTAGTTTCAATGCTCATTTTGATAAATTTGTTGTGCCAAAAAACAGCCTTTTGAATATGCTGGGCTGAGGCTGACATCACTGATTGTTTTTCTACCGTAGATGCTTAGTTGTAATGGTTCCAAAAGAGACTTTAGGTTGTTCTCTCAGTGGCTAAGCCAACTTTTTCTTCAATGTTTGAGCAGCTGGTGATAATGGCACATATACGTTGGCTTATGGCGAGTGCCGCATAGCAGCAGCTGTAGCGGTGATGGCATGGCGTTTTCTTTATACTAAGTCAGCACATGATGTGATGGATGGTAAATAAAAATACATTTTGAAAATATATAATTTTCTACGGTTCATTTTAAATCCACAAACATGCTGGTACCTGCACGTGAGCTCAGAATGGAAGCTTCGCAAAAGCCATTTCCATTACTGCAAATAAAAAAATTCATTTTTCAAGGAACAGTAATTGTACGACCGACATATTGACACTAAACTGTGAAACTAAATATCTAACACTACGTTACTGCCGAGGTGTGTTGATAATGCATAGTATGAATGACATGCGTATTTCTGTAGAAGGTTTTCTACAGGTATTGTCGTACTTTAGAAGTGTCACAATACCCACATTCCTGTGAAGGCGCAATGCAGAAATTCTTGTATCGAAATTTAGACGACCATTGAGACACAATTCAAATGAAAGTCAGGGTCACCACTCGTACCCAGCTGTGAGACATTCCTAAATATGTTTAAAGAGACAAAAATATTGCGCCAGAAAAAAACTTTTAAAGTACTAGCAAAGACATCTCCAACGCACAGTCAAATATATGCCGGTCTGTTGTAAGCGCACGGGAGCATTTGTTTGAAAGCATTGCAGCAAACCACAGGAATATCTGCGGTTATTGGCAAGTACACTACTGTGTTTTTTACCACTAAAGGTTGGCACTACAGGCACCAGCCGTGCGTCGTAACACAAGAAAGCTACAAAGGCAGACTGACAAAATGTAGTATTCCCTAGTGGACTTAGCGAAAGTATAAATTAAAAGCTCATAATCTAGGCTATGTGCTCTCCCAGGACACACAAAAATGCAAAAAAACAAACAAATGCTGTGGATCAGTGACTACACTACTATTTATCTACAGAAGCTCCTGTACGCGGCGATGTCCGTACTGCCAATACTCATAGTCTCCTTTCCGCCAGGAGCCCTCAAGCATCACTGAGGAATAGCTCGTTAAATCGAAAAGATGTTGTATCACAGCATGTTGGTCGCGGCCATCTCTCCAGCGCGCCAAAACGCGGCTTATAAGTCTCTTGCTTTACCTAGACCACTTAATAGGGGAAACATCGTTCACCTGATTTGTAAAATGCGGTGTCAATCTCAGTACGACACCCCAAGGGGATTACTTGACACAGCTGATCGTTACCAGTGGCGGCGACAATGCAACATTGCTGACGCCGTCAGTACCTCAGACGCCAGGTGTCAAATCCCTGCACCTGGAAACGAAAAGGTTCTGAACATGTCATTATTGTGAGTTACCTTCTCTGGCTCTCTTCGGCTTAGTCACCAAGCTCATCAGCTTTCCCGTGGATTATTCAGAAGGAACCATGTAAGTTGTTGCCGGTTTGTTTTCCGTTCCAAACATAATAGGTCCGATCGTAGCAGACAAAGTTGAAGATCCTCATCTGGTCGCAATTATACCTAGCTTTCCACTACGGCGTCACTCACAGCCCGAGTTGCTTAGGGACGTTAAACACCATAAACCAATAGAGTACTATTTACACTTACTGGCACACAAAGTTCTAAAGCATTTCAAAGGACTAGAGCAATATCACTGGTGCATCACATTGTACATAAAAGACGCAAAATTATGAGAATAATTTCAGGTGTGCTTAACTATCTCACTCAAGAAATGTTTAAAATAAAAGGTCTCGAGCTTGGGCCCATATTCTGCCAGGAATTTTTCATCGCGCACACACATACAGTGATGCTTTGCTGTGCTGAATAAATATAAAGAAATGCTTCTCTCATACCTAAAATGTCCAGCATAATCATTATCTGAAAATAATACTGATGCGTTTTCTTCAGACGAAGTTGGCCATTCACATAGTGGATGTATGACACGAAGCGTTCGTCGTGTTCATGGTCGATGAGTTTCTTATCCTTTAAAGAAAATGGGCACTTTATCTCGACTAGACACATTCTTCCATCTGAATCCAAAATGCCATCTGGGCTACAGCATAGCCAGGGTTGCTCTAGGTCGATGAAAAGGCCAACCTGCAAATGAAAGAGTAGCATACATTTCAAACTTTCTTTCAAAGTATGCATGCATCTTTACTTAATGGATGACAGTGTCAAGTGCTGTGGACAGCTCTGCTCTGGCTTTCACTTTAGGGTGATCCACAAGAATCCACACGGAGCCTCTGTGACTCATGGATTTACCCGCGAAGAAGCGACGCTGTTATACCGCATTGGGACCGACTTCGCGTACACCCCAGCTTGGTTATTCAAGACTGGGCTTCGCAATTTCCCAATCTGTGCTTTCTGTGGTTACATTAGCGTCATCGAACATTTCATTTGGCTATGCCCGCAGTTTGACACAGAAAGAAAAGCGATGGTCGACAGCCTACAAAAGAGCGCTCTTACGCACAGGACCTTTGAAGACGTCGTTTTCCCTGGAGGGCCAGCGGCAATCAGGAGGGGAGCGCAACGACTGCTGATAGTCGTCCTGCCAGACACAGGGCTCATCGACACCTGGTGACGCACCGCTGATCTCAACTCGAAGGAGGATCTGGCGGAAACATTCCTGGCTATGTATGCCAGGCTAACCCCGCCTGCTTCAAAATCACCATTACCACCACCACCACCGTGATTTTCCATTTGTTTTCCTGCACAAAGTATCAGTAAAAGGGGACTCCACAGTCAGCACCAGTAAATGTTCATCATGCTATGCGTTAAATATCCGTCAACCTGTTTCATATGATTTAGCACAGTGCCCAGATTATCTAGCCTATTTCTGAATTCTAGCTTACTATAAGAAGTTGTAGCAGATGAACAGAACCTATGCTCACAAGGAAACTTGCTAGAGTTGCATAGTTGTTGAGCCTGGTTTTGACGCGGTGCGCACTGCTGCTTGTTATCCGCAGATGGCGTTCTGTGTACCGTGTGTGATTAGGTATGCTCATCAATAAGAGGAAACACAAGAAACGCAAGTGGATACACTAGGTATAATATCTCAACAAACCTCATTGATGCTTGCCGCCTTCTTGCTAAAGCAAGTTCAACAACCTCATTCATGCTCTTGCTTATCACACTCTGATAAAAGCATTTATCCTAAACATCACCAAGCACAGACACACGCCGATATAACACTCACGACAAGCGACGGTCACATCATACCAACCGTGGATAAAATTAAGGTGTTAGGACTGATAATCGAGAGTAAGGGCACAAACGGCGAGACAGCTCGCAACATTGACGCAAAAGTATCGAACACGATGCGCCTTATTAAACGCATCAGCAATAAACACAAAGGCATGAAAGAGTCTAGCATCCTCCGCCTCATCCAATCATTCGTACTCAGCCAGATCACGTATGCGGCAGCCTATCACCGATGGTTCGTCGCAGAAAAAGCAAAACTCAACAGCCTCATTAGGCGAATACATAAACAAGCACTAGGATTGCCGCAACACGCCAGCACAGACCTCCTTCTTAAACTGGGATTACACAATACCCTCGAGGAGCTTATCGAGGCGCAACAAATATCACAATACGAGCGATTGGCCAGGACTAAGTCAGGCCGCCAGATACTCGAGAATCTCGGCATCTCTTACCACACCCAACACGGCGACAAACATGACATACCACGCGATATCCGAACTAAACTCACAGTTCCACCGATACCCAAGAACATGCACCCCGAACACAACGAGGGCAGACGCGTCAGTAGAGCCAAAGCTATGACTAAGATTTTTGGTCACAACGAGGAAGCGGTCTTTGTCGATGCAGCACGCTATCGGGACCGTCACCGCTTCGTAGCTGCGGTCGTAGACCACACACATCAATGCAAAGCAAGCGCATCAATCGCCACAAGACACGTAGAAACGGCGGAGGAAGTGGCTATCGCGCTGGCGATAGCTCACACCAATGCCTCGTACATCATCAGCGACTCTCAAACGGCCGTGCGAAACTACGCCAATGGCAGAATCTCCCCTGAGGCATTGCGGATCCTTAATACAGGCAAAACTTATGAGGCAGACAAATGCGTACAAATTCTCTGGATCCCTACCCACACACCTCTTGATCAGCCGGAGTTCAGTCCAAACGAGGTGGCGCACAACGTGGTTCGAGGTCTCACGTTCCGAGCCGGATTCGAAGAAGCAGCCACTCGAACGGACACCTCCGCGGTGGTGTGGGAATGGGACGATCGGCTCACTAAATTCTGTGACATTACTCAACATTATCGAATGCAAAGGCTTGAGTATCCACCACCTCACCCCAAGCTCAATAGGGCCCAGTCCGTTCAATGGCGGCAGCTACAAACACGAACATACACGAACCCTGTCATCATGAACCATTTATACCCCGAATTATATACAACCAATCTATGCCAGTATTGTAACACCAGAGCCACACTAGATCACATCCTATGGGCATGTCCAGCATTAATCAGCAATACTGGGGTCGCGGCCTCCAATGAGGGCCTTCGGGCGCGTTGGGGGACTGCGCTGCTCAGTTCAGGCCTGGACCAGCAACTGTGGGCTATCCAGCAGGCCGAGGAAGCTGCCGGGAGACACGGTCTCTCCGCTGGCTCCTAGGTGGGAACCCAGCCCAGCAATCTGCCGGAAATAAATAAAGTTCTTCTCTCTCTCTCTCTCTCTCTTTGCTGAGAGCGTGGACATCATGTCACACTTTTTGAGCCTCAGAGGTAATTTGGTTGAAACTTCAAAGTTATGGTGAAGTTTCCGCTCATTAACAAATATATTTTTTTACAAGGTCGCATTGCGACTCGTCAACTTGCTTGGCAGCAACGGCGACAACAGCATCAGGTGCCTCAGTCGCGCAACTCTCTTCAAAATTTATGACATGCCTGAACGCTCAGTTCACGTCGCGAAACTGACTGTTCACGACTGTGGGGCTGAGGGGCCTCAGGATTGGCTTGATGATGAGATGACCTAAATGAACAACACAGTTGCACATGTTCAAAAAGATAATTTCACAAAGTGTAAACAGCCGCTGACAATTACTCAAGAATAGTTCACTGATGGATTCCTTTGTGTCAAGCGTTGGGCGGGTCGATGGCTTCTGCCAAGCACACGGCAGGTCAGTACATGACATGTGTTGGTGGTTGTTGACATACAGGGCCAGTGCTGCGCCGTGCTTGCATCAGCCATGGCATCCAGCCTTGCAGGTGCAATAAGCTTCTACAATTTTTCTTTCGTGCGCTGATAACTACTGGAAGAAAAGTACACAGTAGGCTTATGTCCGCACAGGAGTAAGTGTTATCAGAAAATCCACGGATCAGAAACAGCCTGCTCGAGTGCGCAAGCCTAGAACTGCGCAGTCGGAAAAAAATTTCCGAGAGTGGTTTCCTAGAACCTAATCGGCCACTGCGTACAAGCTCATGCGCTCATTTGACGCACTAACATCGGTAGAAAACTAAGAGACGGACACTTCGTGCGGTCTCTTTGTTTTTTTGTGGGTACGCGGACCTGAATAGTGGATAGGATTAGTGACGGAACCGTGGACACAGAAGAGAACGGACGCGCGAGCAGTGGTACGAGGAACGCGCGAGCTGCGGCTGGGCGCCCTGCGGCCCGGCCGGCCGAGGCTGGAGCTGTGGCCGTCACGGGAACGAGGCGTTTTCCCACATTGGCGCCCGTAACATGGGGTTCGGGTTGCGTTCCGGGACGTTCCGGGCTGCAGGTACAAGTTCCGCGGCTAGTAGCGACTCCAACCCGGCCATGGCGCGTGACCATTTCAGCGGTGCGAGCTGCACCTCTGGCGTTCGATGACGTGCGATTCCGCCGGTTCCTCCTCCGTCGCTGTCATCGAGCCTGGCCTGGTTTTCTACGCGCTCCTGCAGCTCCTGGCGCAGCCGTTCGAGAAAGGCATCGCCAGCGCAGGTGACATCATGCGCGCGATCGCGCCAACCCACCTCAAGAGCGGCTCTGTCCCTCGGTGCGGGGTTCTCTGGTTCTCTGCTGCGGTTCGGTGTGGTCTCTGGTGGCAAGGCATTGAGCGGGCAGCGGCTCTTTCCGGCGGCCTGCTGTGTGCACTCGTCAGAACGAGGTCGGTGAAGATAACTAGACCAGGTGTGCACCAGGGGATGGTTTAGGGCCTTTGGTTCCTGCAAGACCTCAACTCCGAAGCTGCACTACTTGGTCTGCTTAATCTTCTGGATGAGTCCGTCATGAAAGCCAGTCAGGTTTAGGGCCTACGGGTTCCTGGAAGACCTCAGCGACTCGGCCTTGACGGCTTCGCTGATCCTCGTTCGGTGCATTATCAGTCTCCAAGGTGCGCCCGCCGGTAGGCGTGTCATACCGTGACTGCCAGCCACCATGGGCCAGTGCCGTCAACGCCTTCGCATCGCAGCTGCGGGAAAAACGCTGGCCATGGAGGAAGGAATGGCGCCAGCGAGTGCTTGCACCCGTTGTCCCGACGACCAATTACACCACCTGCTGCCGACTCCTCGCTTCTCCTCGTTTTGTGCCTTGCGTTGCGTTCGCTGTGACGACGTGGCGCAGTGAGCGAGTGATTTTGCAACGCCGGTGTGCGTGTGTCTTTCGTTGTTGTGTTTATTTTGTTGTGATCGTGGCCGTGCTCAACGAGCGCGTAGCGTCGTCGCCCATGGTGACTCGGCATGTGTCATCGTCCGAGCCGCCGGGTTCAACCGCCGTGTTGCCAGCCAGTGCCCTCAACGCCCTCGCAGAGGGAGGGGCAGTGCGGGAACGCTGACGTGAATAGTGGATAAGCGCCAACCGTGGACGAAGAAGAGGGCGGACGCGCAAGCAGTGGTGCGAAGAACGCGCGAGCCAAGCATCCGAGAAGGGCCTCGGCTGCTGGCTGCGATCCCCTGTGCCCCTGTGCCCGTGCTGTTCGAGTCGTGTTGCGGGGAATTGGTCAAGTATCGGGCGGCTTTTTTTCTTTAGCTTTGTTTAGTACTTTCCTCTTATTGTGTAATTAATCTGATTGTGAGTTCCTAATGTCTCTTTCTTCTCCCGGCCAGAGGTCTTTCCTCTGGAGGGCTTCACTTCCCAATAATGATATTCCCATAGAGGCTTTCTTGCGCAGTGGTATTCACAGCGTTCCAGTGGCCCTAGTGCCGACCAATGGGGGATACATCCGCGTGAAAAATCCAAAGGTGACTCAAGAAGAGCTGCGGAAAGCAACCCCGCACTTCCAAAGCATAACCGATGTTCGACAGTTTGGCAGAGGGGGCATTCTATGCTGTTCGCCGGACCAGACCTGTGTCTCCGACCTCCTGCAGTGTCAAATGTTTGCGAATCACCCGGTGAGGCCTTTTATTCCTCCTCATCTAGCTTGCGTTAAGGGGCTAGTTCATGGAGTCGATGCGAGTCTGTGTGCTTCCGAGGTCCTGGAGATGTTCTCCCCGGCAGGTGCCGTATCAGTCTACCGATGTTCACGCGTTTCTGATAACCAAAGAGTCCTCACAGAGTCGGTCATTGTCACCTTTGCAAGCACAACTAGGCCGTCAGACATCAAGGCGTGGCCCTTATTATACAGGGTGGAAGCACTTTCTCCCCGCCCAGTGCAATGCGTTCAGTGTTGGCGATATGGCCACAGTATTAAGGGATGTTGATCTGATATTCGGTGCCGCATTTGCGGAGTAGGCCACGATGGAAAAACGTGTTCCTCTCAGAGTGAACGATGCTGTTTGTGTGAAGGTTCCCACCCTGCGGACTGTACGAAATGCCCTGCGAGAGACCAAGAGCTTGAAATTATGCAATTTATAGAAAGGAAACGGTGTTCGCGTCGTGAAGCTCATGCTCTTGCCTTAGAGAAATCATGTGGTTATGCTGAAGCTGCTGCTCGTCACTCCAAAGCTATGGATGCATCTCTTGGTGATGTTGTAGCTGCAGCTGTAGAGAAGGCTATGGCAAAAGCCCTTGACAGTTTATTTACGAATCTTTCAGAGACAATTGGGCAAGTTTTCACTTCTCAGTTGTCGCAACTATTGCATGTTACTGCGCATCCAAATGTTCCTTCTGAAATCGCAGTTTCTGATGAAAATATAAAGAAACACCAATCGGCAGAGGCCTCACCTCGCAGTACTGATGACACCGCAGCTCCCGCAACTCCTGTCGAACCTGAGGGCTTTAACAGTCACGAGACTGGTTCAGATACCACTGAGAGCATGGATTTAGATGCTCGAACGTGTAAACGTCGTGCTTCTCCAAACTCCCCGAGAGCAACTACCCTCCATAAACTAAAAGCTAAAAAGAGTCAAAATGACAGGTAACAAAGGATGATTTGGTTAACAAAGGATGATTTCCTAAAGGATAACATTCTACAGACGGCAGTAAATACTGCCGGAATATCGTCAACATAGGAAGCTTGAAAGTGCTGCAGTGGAACTGTCGTTCCATTTTTGCTGCAGCCGCTGATCTGTTATATCTCTGTGAAGAACTTTCTCCTGATTTGATTATTTTGCAAGAAACTTGGTTATCCACAGAAAAGAGTTTTCATTTAAAGAATTATCTTAGTTTTCGTCTAGATCGCCCTTCTCGTAGAGGGGGATTAGCATTTTTCATCTCAACAAAAATTTGTCATAGAGCTAAGATTAGTCACCAGTCATTCTGTGCTGAAAGTGATAATCTAGCATTGGACTTAACGCTTCCTGGATGCGCCCCATTTTCGATAGTCAATGTTTATTTTCCTACAGGAGTTCTCAATACAGGAGTTCTCGATGCCGTGCTTGCAGCCTGCAGAAAGGATCTAATCATAGCTGGTGACTTTAATTCTCACCACGTATCATGGGGTTATCGGTCCGACTCTTGTGGTAAGAGATCGTTGGATTGGGTTTCGTCAAATAATCTTAACTGTGTAAATTCGAGAACCCCAACTTATGTATCCGGCAAATCACGTTCGGTGTTAGACCTAACTTTTTCCAGTTCGGGTTGTGCAATTTTCTCCTGGTCTACTATCACGTCGGCCACAAATAGCGACCATCTTCCAATAATTTTTGAGGTCATGCGACCAATTAATTTAGTCGAAAAGCATGTCCGCACCTTTGTTAACTATAGTAAATTTCAAGATTCACTGCGATCAGCTTTAAATAAACAGGTTGGTCTAAATGATGAAGTTAAGGCAGTTAATTTGTGTCAAGTGATAAGTGACAGTTACAAAAAATCCAGCTTCAGTATGCAGTCAACTAAAGGGGGTACTTATTCACTATGGTGGAATCCGGACTGTGAACGCGAATATAGAAGAAGAAAGGCAGCCTGGAGAAAGTTACTGTATAATCAATGTCCACGTAATTGGAATAACTACAAATTTGTTGCAACTACATTCAGGCAAACAGTTGACCAAGCGAAAGAAAATTATAACACTAAACATTACAGTTACCTATCGCAGTCTAGTAATAAAAAATCCCGATTTAGGTTTCTACGGTCTAAAAAGATTGTTTCAGCCCCAATAAATGCAGAGTCTGTTAGCTTAACTTCCACTGAATTGGTACAATCACTGGAGGAGATTGCAAAAGGCTTAGAGCGTCGATTCACATCACTTCGCCCCTATCATATACCGGCGCCTGAAACAGCTGATGATTACATAGCAGTCACATTAGAAGAATTAATGAGAGTGGTAAACATGCTGCGAGCTTCAGCCCCAGGTCCTGATGGCATAACTACAGCAATGATAAAACTATTATTCGAATTATCACCCCAGGATTTGCTTAATCATATAAATTTCTCGATTAAGAATGCATGGATTCATCCAGACTGGAAGGTTGCCAAAATAATTCCACTACTCAAAGAACCGGGTGATGGATATACAATAGATAACATTAGACCTATTTCTCTGACCTGAAATCTCGTAAAGTTAATCGAGAGAGTTCTGTATGGTCACATCGATAGGTGGAGAGGCGAGAACCAAATATTAAGTGATTCTCAAATAGGATTCAGGCCCGGCTGCTCAATTTGGTGTGCTCATGTTGACTTGGAGAGTCGAATTCAACTCGCTCGCTGCAACAACCAGTACGCTGCCTTAGTCACATTAGACATTGCGAAGGCGTATGACTGTGTCGATCACAGTACCTTAATCAACAGACTCGAAAGTGTGAGTCTCCCACAGTACATAACTGCATGGATTCAAAATTTTCTAAGCGGACGCACGTTTTATTGCTATCAAAACGGTGTGTCTTCTCGCATTTACAAACGGACAAGGGGCGTTCCTCAAGGTGCAGTACTTTCCCCCGTATTATTTAATATTTTACTAAATCACATCCCCACACATCATGACGTACAGGTATACGTATACGCTGATGATATCGCATTTTTCTCAGTATCAAATGATATTCATAGCTTATATAAAACTTTGCAATTGTATTTGAATCAGATTGAAATTTGGCTAAAAGGAATACAAATGTCGCTAAATGTCAGCAAAAGTGCAATAATTGTTTTTCCCTTAACATTTCCTATCCGAATAACACTGTCGTATGGCCAGGAGATTATTCCACAGGTGCAATCTTTAAAATATCTGGGAATGATTTACACAAAAAAGCTTAATTGGAAGACACACATAGAACACATCGCATCTAAAGGAGCACGCGCAGTTGGTTTATTACGACGAGTCAGCAGCAATCGTTTTGGAATGCGCAGAGAGACCTTGCTGATGATTTATTGTATGTATGTCCGCCCCATTCTAGAGTTTGGATGCGTGTTATTTTCTGGAGTTCCTATTTATAAATTACGCCCTCTGGTTCTTTTAGAACGCGAATCACTACGTCTACGTCTCGGCCTTCCAAAATATGTAGCGAATAATACTACATGATGAAACTACATAATGAAACTCACCTGCCTTCTCTTCAAACTCGTTTTCGTATACTGACAGTCCAAACGTTACTGAACATATATGCTTCTCCCCAGACACGCTCCTTCTATATGTTTATTAGAGAACCGGCTGCATTCTTTGAGAATCAATGGTCCAGACTGCATTGTCCCCAAGTAGGTTTTGTGCAGAAACTATTAGAGCCATTAGAAATATCAATCCGTGATGTGGATTTTCAAAATTTCCCTACTGTGACAGTTAGCGTTGAATTCGATGATATATTTCCTAAAAACGCTAAACTCCTGCCTATTCGATACCTAAAAAGTTTGCTAGATGACCACCTCGAGAACCTCCAAATAAATGCAGTAATAGCCACAGAGGCTTCTGTCAGTGAAGAGAAGGCAGGTGTGGGTATTTTTTCGGCATCCTTAAATTGGTCTTTCTCCCTTCGACTACCCGACTTTACGCCAATATTTCAGGCGGAGTTATTAGCGATCATCCTAGCTCTACGAAAACTTCCCACATCTATTACTTCAGCCGTAATCTTAACCGACTCCTTGTCTGGTTGCTGCGCTTTATCAGTGCCCAATTCATCTATCATTCTCCGTGAATTTCATTCATCCATCCCCCAACATTTACGCCTTATCCATCTGGTATGGGTGCCTGGGCACGTGGGGCTCACTTTAAACGAATCTGCAGACGCACTAGCAGCGGCATCTCTTAACGGCCCGGTACTGAGGATCCTAAGACCTTCGGCATACGTCACTTCTGCGAGATTTAAAAAATTTGCTGTCCAAGAAGAACAGGCCAAATCATGTGTACTCAATAACACCGATTTTCAGCACCTTAGGTTTCCTTGGCACAGCAGATGGTGTTCAACAAGAAAATTTGAGGTGTCGTTTACTAGAATGCGTTGCCGAATACCAAGGCTTAATTTCTATACCCATAGGTATGGTTTGGCGCCTTCCCCTCAATGCTTTTATTGCAATGAACCCGAAACTATGGATCATTTCTTTATAGAGTGTCGTAGGTTCACCATGCATAGAAAACGACTTCTAGAAGGTCCCCTTCGCCAACTTGGATTGAACATTACGTTACCTATCATTCTATCTCTGGGGGCGTCGGCACTAGGACACTGTAATAGGAACGTATGCGATGCCATATTTAATTTTGTAATGGGAACAAAGAGACTGCCATGCTAATTTTTTTTCACAAGACAACAAAAATATTTGGTTCAAATTTTAAGATGCTATAGCATGAAAATTAATATTAACGATTATAATTCATTGATTATCTCATTCTTAAGTAATAAAATCCCATTTAGGTATCCTTCATTTTTCTTCCCACTGCCGCCCGATTCATGGCCAATCCCCCGTAGTGGGTTGTGCTATATCTACAGGCACCAAACCAAACCAAACCAAACGCGCGAGCTGTGGCTGGGCGCCCTTGGGCGCGGCCGGCTGAGGCTGGAGCTGCTGCCGTGGACTGCGGGACCGAGGCATTTTCCCACACTTTTTATCGCTGCTAATATGTCAACTCTCCCAGCTTTCTGCTAATGAGCGTCAGTCATAGGACAAGCGACGCGCCAGGCTTGCGATAGCCTAGCAATTTTTATCGCATGGCAAGAAAAAAGTTTACTCACCTCTGAACGCACGTCGTACTCCACGCCCATTTGTGCGACGCATTTTCCTAAGATTTCCGACGGACCGACGGCACTGTGGAGTTCTCTAACGCATTAAACGTGATTAGGGGCGTACAAGTTGCCACCGCGAAGCAAACTACTTCGTTTGAAGTATTCCTGAACGTTTGCTATTCGTCCGTAGCCGCAAAACAGCAAGCGGGGACCGTTTTGCCGTTACCATTTTGATGTACCGACGTTCACCGCACACAACTTCGAGCTACGCGCCGAGATGGGAACAGGAACAAAATGCGCGATGTGGCCGCATTGGCGCTGCGCACTTAGAAAGGGGTGGCGCCACGAGCTTAGCGCACGGTCAGTGGTCAGGCTTAGCCTCACCGTTAAGGCTTAACCTGACATAGAAGTCATTCTCAAGCTTACCCTGCAGAGAAATTTTTGAATCATGGTAGTCGAGAATACCGACCCCTTTTTGTGCGAGCTGATGACTGAACCCCCCCCCCCCCCGCCCCTTTACCACATGTATACCGGTTGTCCCGCTTGAGCCACACTTAATGTAAATGCCACTTAGCTGAGCCGAACAAAGATAACGTTGTTTACCGTCGCTTGTAGGTACTCGGATTCTATCTGGCATTCCGCCTAATTTCATACATAATCCTAATTGTTATTCGACTCCTCAAATATTATAATTTGGTGGAAAGTGTCAATTAGAATATTGTAGAGCAACAGGCAAAACTCCCAATCCAGCTTTCTGTTTCTCAATACGTGCTACATAAGTGGTTTTCCAAGCAAGAGAGAAGCCCGCGAACACACGAAAAATCGCTGCGCGACTGCGGCACTTCGTGCGTATTCGTGGGCTTCTTTGTTATTTGTAAGAACACTTGTGTAGCACGTATTGAGCAACAGAAAGCTGGATTATGAATTTTGCCTGTTGCTCTAGAATGTTCTGATTGACACTTTCGACCAAATTTTAATATTTGAGGAGTTGGTTAATATATGAAGGATAATTGTGTAGATAGGTCGAATGACAAAAATAATCTGAGTATCTCCAAGCAACCTTGGTTCTGTCCAGCTACGTGACATTTGCAGTTTTTTAATATTTGACTTAAGTTACATAGGGCAACTAGTATATACGCTAACATAACGGCGCATTTCAACGCCTGTGAAAGCACGTTTTCGGCACGTTGTTACAAAGAGACGAAAGGTGTTAGCAAAAAATATGTAACCAAGAGCTATTTCTAATTTTGGCTGTCAACATGGTGGGCTTTCGTCCGTCCCTGTCATCTCAGGACGTCATGAAACTAATTAAACACCAGAGACAGCAGCGCTATCCTGGCGCTGGATCTTGAGAAGCCCTTCGATAACATTTCCCATAGGCACGTCCTCAATTCCGTTAGGGACATGGACCTTGGATCCAAGTTGCACGGGTTCGTCAGTTCGTCCCTTCATTCGTGTGCACTGCGGCCACAAACACGGATGTGGTTGGCATCAGTGTTGCGGAATGAGCGCCCCCATTCCATTCCAATTCCATTCCGTGGAATTAGAATTTACCGCAATTCCATTCTTTTCAATTCTTCGAAATGAAAAAAACTTAGCCCATTCCCCCTCCGGGAATGGCCAGGCAGTTCAATTCCATTCCTGTAATTCCTCAACGTAGGAAATACATCTTGATAGTTTTATCCGGTTACCGATGAACGCACCATAAAGCTGATGTCATGAGGCACGATAAGAACTTCAAAAATACCCAAAACACGTTACCACGGTCGACGGAAACTAGCTAGGTAACATGCCTGGTACAGTACGACCACCCTACTAATAGGGGAATTAGTAGGGTAACTACCTTTAGTAGGGTAAATGGGCAAATACTGTTACGGATGATCGATGTTTATTCGCAGGTGAAAACTAGGATGGATGAGAGGTTGCCACGATGTCGCCACCGAAATGTAGCCGTGGCTGCTACTGAGTTATTCGTTCTCCTCCTCTTCTATTTCCTCTTTGCCACGTTACTATCCCCCTTTCGCAGACGAAGCCCACTGGGAGAGTCACTGTTCTTCGGCGGGATAGTAGCGCTTAAGGCATACAACATGAGCAAGCTGGGTTTTCTTGGAACGCCTATCTGTAGACAAAACCCGTGCAACCGCGTAAGTAAGGTCGCTCAGGCGATCTAAAACAACGAACGACCCACATAATGTGACAAAAGCTTGCGGCACAAGCCACGATTGCGTTGTGGGGTCCATAGCAGCACTAGGTCACCTTTTTCAAAATAAATGGCTTGATGGGATCTATCGTACCGATCCTTCGAGCGGTTTTCCGATACCAATGTGCGGACGCGGGCTATTCAGCGGGCTTCCTCGGCGAGGCAAAGTGTCTTGGCGACGGAATCCTCAGCGTCCAGAGAAAACGGCAGAATCGTGTCGAGGAAGCTCCGCGGCGATCGAGCATAAAGCAGATAGAAAGGTCTGTAATTCGTTGTCTCAAGCTTCGCAGTGTTGTAGGCGTATGTTATGAATGGCAACACATCATCCCAGTTCTTGTGGTTAGAGGACACGTACATGGATATCATGTTCGTCAAAGTTCGATTCGTGTGTTCTACAACACCGTTGGTTTGCGGACGGTACGGCGTTGAGTGACGAAATTGTGTTCCACGTAGCCGAAGCAGCTCTTCAACAGCGTCGGACACGAATTGACGACCGCGATCACTTATGATCACGAGAGGTGGGCCATGGCGTTGGGCGACATAATGCAACAAGAAAGCAGCGACGCAAACAGCGGTAGATGACGGCACTGCGGCGGTCTCTGTGTAGCGTGTAAGGTTATCTACACAAACGATGATCCATCGATTCTTATTCGATGACCGTGGGATTGGGCCCAGGATGTCCACGCCAACTTGCTCAAAAGGTGCTTGAGGGGAATGAACGGCTGCAGAAGAACTGGTAGGGCCGTTGAAGGTCGTTTCTGCCGTTGGCATTGGTCACAACTAGCTACATATTGCTTTGTTGTTTGACGCATGTGAGGCCAGTAAAATCGCTCTTGTACACGCTGTAGCGTACGGGCGAATCCAAGATGACCTGATGTTGCATCATCATGCATGGCATGTAGCAAAGCACTACGGAGACTCTCCGGTACTACAAGAAGAAAGCGGGCGCCACTTGCAGAGTGGTTGGTTTTATATAGGGTCATTCCTCGCGAAACGTCCCAGCTCAAATACCGACCATCGTTGATTTTTATGAAAAAAATTGTGCTAGATGGCTATTGTGTGAATAAGGTTTCACCAAAGTATTTTGGTCGACAAAAATTTTTTGATCACGTGAGCGCTATTTGGTTTCCGCAAAGAAGCAATAGTTGGTTGGAGGTAAACTTTTTTTTATTCAAATCCGAAGTTAGGTGTAATAACAAAGTTTATTTTAGAGCATTCTAGGGGCATCCTTCTTTCATATAATGTGATAACTGAATGCATTTTAAAATTTATCGCGTTTTTTTTGGCTCAGTAAAAAAGCAAGAAATGTTGCGTTTCCAGAGTTTTTTTTCGCATAAACTTCGCAAATTTTTCAACTAAAATATTATTTCTTACTTTTCGCATGTTGCTATAGTGTGTGCTAAAAATAATTTGAAATTCTTAAGGCCTATATTTTTTTAGAAAAACACCTCCAAATTTGGCAAAAAGGGGATTTTTTTTGCGAGATTCATGCCACATTTAAGCCTTAAGGCCCTCCAGATAAAAATATGTCAGATAGCTCCGTATGCGCACGGGCCTCTTAGCTTGTCATTTAGAAATTTTTATTCGAGCAAATTTTGTTTGAAGCGAGGAGGAAATTTTTGAAGTCAACAACTAATATCACCAGTAGTTATTGCGTACGTGCCGCCGCTCCCCTCGTCGTCGGTTCGTTGTCCGCTGCGCGTCGCCGTCTGCCGCCCAGCAGACGGCGGCTAGTATATGGGGGATCATATTTAAGATTTACGGAATTTTTAAAAATAGCCTGTAGCAGATATAATACTAGTCCTTGAGCTGGATTTTTCAGAGGCGGACAGCACTTGCACGAGAAATCGAAACGCATATTGAACTAATTAACAAACAACTGCTAATTAACTTCCTAATGAATTACTTTACGGCGCGTTTTGCAAGTTAATAATTGTAGCCGCAGAGTTTCAAAGAGGCGTTCACTTCAAGGTAATTTCCAGGATGACACCAATCTTGAGATACTATTTCCTAAAGTGTGGGACGAAATAGGTGCGCAGTTACTTTTGTGCTTCAGTGCATAGATGAGCATTTTGTTAAATAAATCGCAGTTTCGCCCGAAAGTCGAAGCATCGATTGCCATAGTAAATTAGGGGACAGCTATAGGAAGATAGGAAATTTGCAGGCGCAAGTTGGAATCAGCTAGCGCAACACAGGGGTAATTGCAGATCTCAAGGAGACTCATCGTCCTGCAGTTGACATAAATATAGGCTGATGATGACAATGATAATAGGACGTAAGGATGGTGGTTTTATCAGCCGTATAAACTTGTAAACATAGGCATACCAAGTCAATTAACAAGCATGGTGTCACGCGTGCACAAGCAAACATGAACACATCTCACTCTATGACCGCGGAAGCTCGCTGTCAAAACGTTGGGGTGAGGCAGCGCGGCAGCAGCAGCGAGCGCATTGACCTTCGTGCCACCCGGAGTAGAAGGCTCCTGCCCTCCCTACTCGCAGGGCGAGTAGGGAGGGGGGAACGTGTGAAGTAGGAAAGGGGGGGGGGGGCGTTCTACTCCGGCGGCTTGTATTTTGAAAGGGATCTGCGTCGGGGACAGCGTCCACCCTGCGCTGTGTTTTCGCAGCATAGTTCGCGTTGATGGGAGTGCCAGCACGAAGGTCAATTCGCTCGCTGCTGCGCCGCGCTACCTCACCCCAGCGTTCCGACAGCGCGTTTTTAGCAGTCATCGAGTGAGATGTGTTCATGTTTGCTTATGCATGAGTGACACCATGCTTGTTAATTTACTTGGTATGCCTATGTTTACAAGTTTATGCGACAGATAAAACTACTATCCTTACGTCCTATAGCTGTCCACTAATTTACTATGGCAATCGATGCTTGGACTTTCGGGCGAAACTGTGATTTATTTAACAAAATGTTCATCTATGAGCTGAAGCACAAAAGTAACCGCGCACCTATTTCGTCCCACACTTTAGGAAATAGTATCTCAAAATTGGTGTCAGCCTGGAAATTATTTGAAGTGGACGCCTCTTTCAAACTCGGCGGCTACAATTTTTAAATTTCAATATGCGCCGTAAAGTAATAAATTAGGAAATTAATTAGCAGTTGTTTGTTAATTAGTTCAACATGTGTTTCGATTTCTCGTGCAAGTACTGTCCGCCTCTGAACAATGCAGCTCAAAGACTAGAATTATATCTGCTACAGGCTATTTTTAAAAATTCCGTAAATCTTAAAAATGATCCCCCATATACTAGCCGCCGTCTGCTGGGCGGCAGACGACGAGGGGATCGAGCGGCTGCACGTACGCAATGACTACTGGTGATATTGGTTGTTGACTTCAAAAATTTTTTTCTCGCTTCAAACAAAATTTACTCGAAGAAAAATTTCTAAATCACAAGCTAAGAGGCCGGTGCGCATATTGAGCTATGTGACATATTTTTATCTGGAGGGCCTTAAGGCTTAAATGTGGCATGAATCTCGCAAAACATCCACTTTTTGCCAACTTTGGAGGTGTTCTTCTAAAAATATATATGCATTAGGAATTTCAAATTATTTTTAGCATACACTATAGTAACCTGCAAAAAGGAAGAAAGAATATTGTAGTTGAAAAATTTGCGAAGTTTATGCGAAAAAAAATAAACTCTGAAAACGCAACATTTCTTACTTTTTTACAGAGCCAAATAAACGGGATAAATTTTAAAATGCATTCAGTTATCACATTATATGAAAGAAGGATGCCCCTAGAATGCTCTAAAACAAACTTTCTTATTACAACTAATTTTAGACTTGAGTAAAAAAAAATTTACCTCCCACCAACTATTGCTTCTTTGCGGAAACTTCAAATAGCGCTCACGTGATCGAAAAGTTTTCGTCGACCAAAATACTTTGATAAAGCCTCATTCACCCAATGGCCATCTAGCCCATTTTTTTTCAAGAAAATAAACGATGTTTCGGTTTTTGGGCTGACACGTTTCGCGTGGAATGACCCTATAACAAGCTGTCCCGTCAAACCATCACTGGCTTTCGGATTCAGGGCCATCACAAAAAGAGGTTCCAGATTGACGTCGTTGCGTTGATCCTCCTGGAAGATGGACGCGTCCGGAAATCAAGGTGCAATAGTGGCCAGACAGTCATTAAAAGAATTTGCCGTTGGCAGTGGTAAGCGGGAAAGACAGTCGGCGTCAGCATGCCGGCGGCCGCTTCTGTATTTCACGACAAAGTCGTACTCTTGTAGTCGCAAGGCCCACCGTGCTAGACAACCAGACGGATCCCGAAGGCTGACCAGCCAGCATAAAAAATGGTGATCAGTGACTATGCTGAATGGGCGACCATAGGTGTAACAGCGAAACTTCTGAACAGCAAAAACAGCTGCAAGGCATTCCAACTCAGTGACTGGGTAGTTTCGCTCAGCATTGCTTAAGCAACGACTGGCATAGGCAACAACGTGCTCAGCGTCGTTTCGCCGTTGAACAAGTACCACTCCAATGCCTATTCCGCTGGCATCAGTATGAACTTCGGTAGGGGAACACGGATCAAAATGACGCAGGATGGGGTCTGACGTAAGTAAGAATTTAAGTTGACGGAACGATGACTCACATTCTGGTGTCCAGTCGAACGATACATCCTTTTGCAACAGACGCGTCAACGGGTGGACAACGTCGGCGAATTTTGGGACAAAACGACGGAAATAAAAACAGAGTCCCAGGAAACTGCGCAGTTCCCGCGCTGACTGCGGAGGCTGGAAGGAACTGACCGCTTCAATCTTGCGGGGGTCAAGTCTGACTGCATCTTGGTCGACTAGATGACCGAGAACCAATGTCTGTCGCTCCTCAAAACTACACTTTCCAGAGTTGAGAATCAAATCTGCTTTCTCCATGCATTTGAGAACCAGGCTAAGGTGCTCGTTATGCTCCTCAAAAGTGCGGCCGAAAATAACAACATCATCCAGGTAGCAAAGACGTATTTCCCACTTTAGACCGCGGAGAATTGTGTCCATGAATCTCTCGAACGTTGCGGGCGCATTGCAGAGCCCGAACGGCACTACGTTAAATTCGAATAAACCGTCCGGCGTAACAAAGGCGGTCTTCTCTTTGTCGACGGGATCCACAGGTGTCTGCCAATAGCCTGAACGCAGATCGAGGGACGAAAAGTTGGAGGCAGAATGTAGGCAGTCTATTACGTCGTCAATTCGCGGGAGTGGGTACACATCCTTCTTGGTAATTGCATTTAGTCGCCTATAATCAACACAAAATCTCCACGAGCCATCTTTTTTCTTTACCAGGATGACAGGGGCGGCCCACGGGCTTGATGATTCTTGAATCACAATTTTCCGCAGCATCTCTTGTACCTGGTCCGCAATAATCTTGCGCTCTGATGTCAGCAAGTCAGCAGACACTCGTTAGGGCTTTTGCCGAAGCGAATGTGCCGATCCTGTGTCAATCCGATGACGAGCACGCGAGGATGGGATAGTTGTACGGTGCTCATCTTGAGAGAAGTCGAACACGGAAGCATACTGGGCTAGCAGTTGTACTAAGGTGTCCCGTTCACGTGAAGACAAAGACTTGCTGACCATGCGTAGAATTTTCTGCTCGTAAGGGCAAGTGGCTCGTCCTACAGTGGAATCCGCGTCCCTGACGACCATCGATAAACAGCACGTGACATCGTCGAAGACAGCAATCTTCATGTGTTTGAGAACACGCACAGGGACGGCAGAACAATTTAACGTCCACAAAAACGTGCTACCATTGTTCACAGATACAATACTATTGGGTACCAGTAGGTTTTTCTTCCCACAAGAGTCGCCAAAGGGTTGTACCACGACGTCAAATGAAGCGTCTGTACAAGATGCAATGACGGATACCGGTGCTAAAGACCACGGAGTCAGGGTCACTCCCTCAGCAACGGCAAACGTTTTTTTTTTATCCAGCGGGTTGTTGACTCACGAGGTCTGATAACGGCGGATCCTGACAAGCATCGACCCCAGGTTTTCCGCTATTTATCGAAAGCTCGCCGACACCACAATTGACTGAAGCCCCGCACGTTTGCAGAAAGTCTATTCCTAATATGACGTCGTGCGTGCAGCGTTCCAAAATCACAAACTCGGTTAAATAACACTTGTCCGCCAATAACACATTCACAGCACAAACAACAAGGGAACGCAATATTTCACCGCGCACTGCTCCGCGGAATTTAGCATGTGTGCCGAGGAATTAAAACATCACTTTGCGTTAGAAGCCGGCTCTTGAAAGAAAGGCTCATAACTGATCTCATAGCCCGGGTATCCAGCAAGGCCATTGTGCATTTACCATCAATTATCACTTCCACTTTTTCTCAGCATAGTAACCGGTGGAGGTATCTGCGTCCTGTCGAGTCTGGCGACCTCACCTCCATCGGCCGCGCAGTCAACTTTCACGACGGCGGTGGTGAGAATGAATGTCGCTTCGGTGAAGGAGAGCGACGTTGACGTGAAGAAGGTGGAGTGAGACTGCGGTCTGAAACGGCCGAGTCGCTGCGGTGATTCCATCGAGGACTTTTCATGGGGAAGGTCGTCGACGAAGTAAAGGAGCGACGAGGCCAGGAAGCGTCGACGTTAGGACGTTCAGTGCCATAGGACGTTGGCTGTGACTCGTACCACCTCGGTGCCCAACGACGCTGACGACAGAATCGAGAGGTGCGTCCTGTGACACCGCAGGTATAACACACGGGAGGCTCGCGGCTAACGTTCGGGTAGGATGGGTATTTTCGTGGCTCCGAGTAGGCCGTTGCTTACAACGGGCATATCCCTCAGCACGCTCGTTGCCGGTTTCCCAGTGGTAGTTCTGTTGCGTTCTCATTGGCCTTCTGGAGTGGTACTCCTCGACAGTCGTTGCAGCGATACAAAAGGGGAGCTGGTGGAGGATTGTACAGATGTTGACGATCACGGACCTCATTCTTCAATTCCGTGCAACGACGTAGCTCCTCTCTAACAATCTGTCTAATGGTCGTCGCGAGATCGACTGATGGGATGTCGTCTTCAATGCTTGCAACAGTTGCTACGTTTGCTAGCCGGCCAAACTTCGGGATTATGCGGCGCAGTTTGAGAGCCTCAAAGGTACGGCAATGACGTATTACATCGGAGACTGAGCTCAGATTCTCTTTACCAATGTGGAAGTTGTAAACGTCCTCCGCGATTCCCTTCAACAAATGGCCAACTTTGTCCTCCTCTGATATACGAGGATTGGCCGTCCTGCATAGCTTGAGCACGTTTTCGATGTAGGTCGTGCACGTCTCGCCCGGAACTTGAGCTCTTTGAAGGAGCGTTTGCTCGGCCTGCTTCTTCTTTGCTATTGAATCGCCGAAACGCTCCTTGATTTCGGACGTGAAACGATCCTACGTTGTCAGAGTTTCCTCGTGGTTATCGAACCACACGAGCGTCGTGTCCATCAGAAAGGAGACTACGTTGGAGAGTCGCGTTAAGCTGTCGCAACGATAGTGCTTGCTTACCCGTTCGTAGTGGTTAAGCGATTCTTCGACGTCCTCGCTGGGCTTCCCTCCGAATGTGCGAGGCTCTACCAGATGTTGGCGCTGCCACGGACTAGCCATCGTTTGGGTCGAAGATGCCGCTTGTTCCGTGCGAGTGTTGGCTTCGGTGCGGGACATCTGAGACACCGGAAGTAATGCGGGCAATCCAGCGATTCGGCGGCTTCGACGCAGATCAGGAGGTTGGAGAACCGTGTTAGCCGTGTTGCGTGGTGGTCGGGGGTACCCAGCACCTTCCACCAAAAACTGTTACGGATGATCGATGTTTATTCACAGGTGAAGACTAGGATGGATGAGAGGTCGCCACGATGTCGCCACCGAAATGTAGCCGTGGCTGCTGCTGAGTTCTTCGTTCTACTCCTCTTCAATCTCCTCGGCCACGTTACAATACTATAGTATGTAGGGGAAATACCTATAGTATATTCACGGTCAGCATGTTTTAACGGCTTGTAATGTTGTAATATTGTTTAAGCTTAAATGTGTTATTGCTAAAATGGTGACATAGCGTATTTTTACGCTGAGAAAAGTAGTGTTCATGGAGACCTTATATAATGGCGTCGTCAAGAGCAGCCTTTCGATGAACAGGCACAGAGCTGTACCCAGCGATGAAGGCCGACGTTATCTTCGGCTGGCTTGCCAGCCCTTTCTCTTGTTGCGTGTACTCACGTTCGTGCTTTCTTTTTAGGTACCCAATCAAATAAGATGACACTCCGACTACAGCATGTATAGTTTCGGAGCAAAGCTTGCAGTGTGCAACCTGTTTGTTCTCTTCACGGATATTTTCAAAAGATTGTTGCCAATATGCCATGATGGAGGACTGCGTGGGTGCGTGAGCCGCTGGGTGCAGGAGCCAGTGCGGCAATGCGTTATGGAAGCGTTTTTTATTTGCAATATAAAGCTGGAAAGGAGGGTGGGCGTGGTAGCACTGAAAGCCGAGGGGGATGCTTCGAAGCATTGTCTAGCATTTACAGTATGAGCGAACCGTTGAACCGTTGAAATGAACCGTTGGGCTTCTCTAGCCGCCAACAGGCGCCACTGCAGCGCTGGCGCCACCAGGACCTCCCCTCCCTTCTCCCCCCACCCCTACCTCCAACCCTAGAGCATAGCTCCCTAGATCGAAGCGAACGTGGGTTTTGTTCGCCGCGAATCGTCACATCGGGGCTCGGGGAGGCGCCGCGGTGGCCGCAGTTACGTGGGCTCTCCTGCTTCGGCTGGCTTGCCGAACCATGCTTTCAAAAGTTTATTCTCTCTCTCTCTATGTATGGAGAGAGAAGGCGTACAGTTCATCATGTACACCTGCGTGCTGCGCTGACTAAGGTTGCCAGATTGGGCAATAATAGCCGAATTAGGCTACTTTGTATGCGGGTTGGTGTCGAAAATTCTGAGTTGGCTATATGGCTATATTTGGGCTATTTTTCTCTTGAGGACTTCGGAGTCCCACGGACCATGTCAACACTGACAAAATTCGGGAACGCCGGTTTATGAAAACGCAAAGCTCATTGCTGCTACAAAGATATGTAGGCAATCTCGAAGGCTGTGTTTTTAAGCAAAAATTTTCGCCCGTGGTCCTTCAATATTTATCATGGCTTCCTCACAGCCTATTGCTTGGTTTTGCCGCAAATCATCGCGTTATTTATTTACCCAGTGACTTTACGAAAAAAATAAGCGTCGCTTTAAACAAGAAACTGGAAGGTTCTTTATGTACATGCTCAGCGAAGAGCAGTAGTCGCGACTAACCATCAAAACGAAATATTATGCTATAGTTGTGGTCTGCATGCACGCGACAGCACTACATGAACACCATCGTCGAGTGAGAACAACGGACAACTTATGATGGGGAAAGCTCATAATCATTGTATTTCCTCTTTGTTCGTCCCCCCCCCCCCCGTTACTAGTCATTACATTGTACTTTGCTCACGCGTATTTTCCAGTAGCGATGACAAAAAGAACTGCGTTCGATATGCATAATAGGTGCTTGTGGTACTCTTACGTCCGTATTTTATTATTTTTGCACACATTGCATTAGTGGCTGGGCAAAGAGCTCTTGCCAGTTAGTAAAGGTATATATAGTGTTCTACTGACTTCATATTCTGATATATGGTGCTGCAATTTGTTAGACAAAGGGGGCTTACTTTGTACTCAACTTGATGAGAGCCGTGCGTGACCCATAAAGTCAATTTTGTAGTTTCCCTTGTGGAATTACATATCTACTTTTTTTACTTTTTTTCAGGTCACACTGAAAGTAAGGTACACAGCCCCCTCGTATATGTGACAACAGATGCATTCGTGCCTGCATGCACAGAAACTTACGTGCACGTTTTCATATTGCACGAATCTTGCTAGCTAATCCCTGTTTAAATATTGCACAGTTCATTTATTTTCGGTACAAATACCACCTGGATTATTGCCAGCGCCGTAATCCAGGCGGAAATTAAAACTATAAACTTTAATTCACTTGTGTTATGGGCCACCAGATCGTTCTGTTTGTTTCCACTCAAAGGCGAATTCTAGTTAAAACTGCCGCTTCATCGCACAAGAAAAATGCGAGAAGGTTTCAGTTTTTCCCCAGAGTCCAATGTGCCTCCAAGCGGGTGCATTTGTTAACTCAGCGTCGAGCTGCTTTCGAGTAAAAAAATACAAAACTCAGCGAGAAAGAGAGAGAGCGACAGAGAAATAACGTATTTGTTTTATGAATCAAGCTTTCTGAATCAATAAAGGCATCCCTATTCTACAACGCCTTGAACTCGTGCGCCTCTTGGGCCCTCGATCGTGACCAGCCGAAGCTGATCCTTCGGGTTGGACCGGCAATATTTTGCCCGACTCTTATAAAAAAAATACCACGGGTAAATTTAGGCGTGAACTAAAGTTAGCTCAGAACGTGGCTCAGTAAATACCATTAACGTGATGAGTAAATCGGAAGAGAAATCCGTCAGCTCATTGTATCAATAAGTCGTATCCAAATCAACGTCTGAGTGGCAGCTCTCACCAGAATTATTTACACAGACCTTGAGGCTAGTGCTGTGCTGGTTGCATGCGGCGGAACTAATTTTGGAGCCGGAAATACACGGTGAGATTTTAACACCATCTACATCGCCTACAAGACACCTCCAGAACATCATCAAAAGCTTTAGCTATGTTTTTGGCTACGTTTCACGCACAAAAAATTTGGATCTGACTACTTTTGGGCTGCATTTTGTCGTCATATGGCGATTTTTTGTGAGGCCATCTGGCAAACCTGGCGCTGACCTTCAGACCTTTGTCGACAGAGTTTCGGGCAAAGACGTCAGTTGTCTAGACGGGGGGGGGGGGGGGCAGTATTGGAAAACGGTTGGAGGGGACGAGTACGAGGTGAGACGGCGCGCAAGCTGGTATGCGAAAGCTTGCAGTGACCACAAGCATCGCGCCAGCGTCAATACGCATCACAACTTAGAGAAACACTTTTTTGTATATGCGTCCGAGTCGCCTACAGCGATAGAACCAAAAACAAGGAAGTGAAGGGGGGAGAGGGAAGGGAGGAAACAGCAGGCGGCCGGGGCAAAGGCGCCGCCGAGGTAAAAAAAAATCGCAGGGCGAAAGAGGGCGGGGGGGGGGGGGGGGGTGGAGTATGCCGCCGCTGTAGTTCCGCACGACGGATAGCAACGACACAGAGCCGCGGTTACGCGACGAATCGAGACAAACTTCGGAGCAACTCCGTCTATAAGGGCAGAATTGTCGTAGGCGCATTCCCTTGAAATGTACCGTACTAGTAATCAGCCAAGCCATTCTAAAAATACCACTTTATTGTTCAATTTGAGGCTCTGACTTACCAATGTTTGAACGTGGGCTGGTTGGTTCTTCGGCATATTTTGACCAGAAACAGCGCGTAGCCGAAAAATCACGGTATCTTCGTAAAAACACGTATTTCCATTCCCATTCCAATCCGGGCAAAAAGCGCTTCATTCCATTCCCATTCCATAATGGGGTCGCGAACATGTGGAATGATTCCGGAGTCATTCCAATAATGGAGTGGTAACTCCGCATCACTGGTTGGCATGGTGGTTATGCTGGCGGATTCTATAAAAAACGCAATTATCCTAATGAAACTGGCGCTGAGAGGGCATAAATACTTTCGCATTCAGGATGCCGAATGTTCACCGGCTCGCCATGGGCATCGTCGTTTGGACATGTTAAATTTTTACAGAACACATAACTTGACATGCGGAATCACATACAACAACGAGTCGGCCAGAATTGCCGCAGAACCCATCTCCATAACTGCCAACAGTAATTCGGCTAGAAGTGATTCCATATAACGATGACACAACGTACTGCCACCGTCTAAACGAGTAATGCATAAAGGGTGCACACTGTAGCGGCATTCCTCTTGCGTGCTTCCCCAAGAACACTCAGCGCCATCTAGCACCTCCACCGCAAGGCTTGCCCGTGGCCTCCGAAATGCGTGGCGTGCAGGTTCATGCGAATCCCGAGGAACGCGGTCATGCAGCAACCGGCCTTCTCACTCGCTCTTCTTACTGGACACGCTGGTCCCTCTAGCGGCACTGCCCAGTACCACGGCGGGTGGCCCTATTGAGAGGCCTTCCCCTAGCTGCTGAAATGATGAAGCGCTTCGCTTCACAGACGACCCAGACCTGAGCATCGTAGCATTGAGTAACGGCAATCTTTGGCGCAAGGTGTTTGAACGTTAACCTTTTCTGCAGTGCGCATAGAGCGTGTTTTCAGTCTCACTGCTCACCTCTTCACAAGAAAACGAGGGGAGAATACGTAATTAAATTTTGAAAAGCACTTCCCAGTGAAGATAAACAGCGTGTGAAGGGTTGTAAAGGACGAATTGAAAGAGCCAGGGCAGCTCGTTCTATGTGCTGTATTTGTGCCATGTTAATGAAATAGGGAGGAAATTAAGGTTAAAATAATCTATTACATTTTAGTAATTGCTCATACATATGCCTTTTTGAATGAAGTATTGTAATCTCTTACTTTTTTTCTGTAGCGTGTACAAGTCTGCTCAAACGCCGTGTTACTTAAACCACCTACTCTTTTTTATCTGTGTCGTCAGCTCGGACGTGGCTCGGCGTGACAATCGTTAAGAAAGCAAACCGAAAATGGCATGGAGTTTAAGAAATTACCAGCCCACATGGTGACTACGCATATTCGCTGAAGCTACCATTCGATCCCATGATTTCAGCTCGCGGCTATACTAATGACTCTGGTAACCCATGTGTCTCACGCCTAGATTATTTATATTCATCCCTTGATTTATTTGCGACGCATAGATATGGAGTACGTGGCGGCAAACAAAGGAAGGGGAAACAGATTTACGTGCCTCTGGACGTTCCTGCACCGTCTACAAGAATGCAGCAAGTGAAAGGACCATGCGCAACAGCGGTTAAATGAGAGTAAATGTAAAGATATGCAGAAAAGCATGGAACCTTTCATAAAATGTAAACCAATTGCACATACAACGTCTTTGCTGAAGAAACGGGGGCCATAAATGACCAAATTAAACAGCTTGCAGCGACACATGAACAAGAAAATTATGTGCACTCAGAGAACAAATTAAACATGATAATCAGCATGCAAAACGCGGTTAAAACATATTTTCAGATCTACTATTCAGTTTCGCCCCTAGCATGAGAGTTTTTGCCTAGCTATAAGCACTGAACAGCCGACTACGAAATCCTATGAAGAATCCAAGTGCAAAATGAAATGCCTGCAAGTGTAAAATGTAATGGCATTTCATATCGCCGCAAAGTTTCAGAATAATTCGCCTTACTGAGAGGAAACTCAAAATGCCAGGTGCAGTGACTGAAAAAAGGAAATGCGTGATAATAATCGCTGGCACTTGTGCTAATGCTGGTACATGAACGCACATGAAATTCTGATGCATTAAAACGAGTGAGCCCTACGTGACCGTATTTCTTTTTCCATCACATTGTCGTTTTCGTCAACGAAAGCGAATGTCAATTGTGCAAAACAACGAAAGCATAACACACAGACGTATGTCCCCATCTGTTCTTTCATTTTTTTTGTACAAACGCATTCCGCGTTGAGGACGTCCGCTTCAGTGACAACGTCCCGCAACTAAATTATGACGGTGCGCAATTCCGCTTCCCTGGCGGTTGTTTCTAGTGACAGCTCATTCCTGATTATCCTGTCTGTAGCACGCGCGGTGCGTCAGCGACAACAAAGTTATTTCGAAACCAGATCTTAGGAATAAAGAAAGAATCACCAATAAACAGCGTAATTCAGAAATCGCACCCATACGCTCATCACAGACGGCACACTTAGACAGTATTTCTGGACATTTTTCTTGTCTCTTTCTGTCCTATGTGTCCTCTGCAATTAGCCTTCACGAAAGCGCGCCCTGACTGTAGCCAGGTATTACGCCACGGTAGCGCGTATGTACAATCGGGGGAAAATAACCCGTGCAGATATTGCCGACGGCTAATGTGATCATTCCGCCAGCCGTTAATATAAGCAATCTCACTTAACCCTCTTGACTGAGCGCTCGACCTCTGGGACTTCATTACAAAACAACAGATAAAGTTTTCTACTACTACTACTACTACTACTACTACTACTGCTACAAGTACTACAACTACTACTCCTACTACTACTACTAGTACTACTACTACTATTACTACTACTACTACTACTACTACTACTACTACATTGAGATTCCTAGACGCATCCACTTGCAATGAATTTAAAGGATGACACGAGTTGCGATATATTATTTCCCTAACAGTCGGACGAAATACGTGGGCGTTCCAGTTAGTTTTGTTCTTCAATCTATAAAACCGCATTTTGCTAAACAAGTAAGTGGTGCATTTTTACGGCGAGTTTGACGGCGCATATCTCCGAACTGGTGACACTCTGGAAATTCCTTCCAAGTTGATAGGCCTGCGAGGCTCACCGGCTAGGATTCGTAAATTGCAATATGTGCGGTTAAGAAATTAACTAAAAGTTTATTAGTGCATTTTTGTTACTTAGTTGAATATGTGTTTTGATTTCTCGTGATACTAATGTCCGCCTCTTGGAATAACCCAGCTCAACGATAAGAATTGTGCTATACCTGCCTCAGGCAATTTTTAAAAATTCCTTAAAGCGTAATTTCAAACACCTGGTATATCGCTTATTTGCAGGCTTATGGAATTATTGGTTGCTTACTTGTCTTTAGTTTGCTCATGCCCGAGAAAACACTTTCTGACGATTATTGCCTTATTCCTGTCCCAATCAATATACACTCTGGTAATTGCAAAACTTGACAGAGTAGTGCCGTTGATGGTTGTTTTAAAACCTGGTACCCCGTGCCATGAAGCAGTGTAGACAATCTGCAATGTTCTTAAATTTCAACTTCATCTAATATATTCTCGCACGATTGAGGTATTATACCGGAAATTGTATAGTAAACGAAAGAAAATACGTTTTAGCAGCGTAGTGTGGTTGCATAAATTGCTTAATAAGGGCTTTCTTATGAATGCGTTGCCTCAACTGAAGCAATGGAGGCGTTAGTTACTTTCCATGCTATCGGTGGCAACGAAATAATGGAAGTCTGTTTTTTTTTCGACAACACAACGTCCCACTTTGTAAGGATGATCACTTATTCAAGATAGCATGGAGAATGAGGATACAAAGAATTATATTGCGAAAAGCCAAATACGTGAAATCTTACGATGAAATAGCAGGTCAATTTACGAGGGATACTGAATCTCATTAGAATAGCCGCTTCTCTGCAACAGAAAATGGATAACATAAAACAATTTAGAGAGGAGCTGCAGGTATGGTAGGGAAGTTTCATTGACTTGCATTTCGTTACTCAAGTTTCATTATTCAAGTATCACACCATGCGGCAAAGTTTAAGGGAATCTGTAGCAGCTAATATTCTGCATAAGCAGCGCAACCGAACAGCAAGTACACTATAGGAGCGCAGCTTGGGTTTGGAAAATCAATGGCCTATGCAAAAGAAATGAGACGGCAACAATTTTATAATTCGTGATTCCAATTGATCTGTAACATCGTGATCACAGTAATGAATACGTCTCGACCCGCTTGCTGCATGCGGATTTGCACACCTTCGCTTAGCCATGACTACGAAAAACGATCAATCGCACTTTGGTTTAGTTTTCATTTCGGCTGTGTGTGATCGATAACCATACTCAGCGCTAGTAAACTTTTTATATATGCATTGCTCAAAAATGTAAACATATTTCTTGTTCGTATTGCTCCCATAGTGCAGCACGCACAAATGCGAGCAGTTCACTGCATTTTTATGTCGTGTGCAAGCACTCCTGCATTTAGTGGTTTTCTTCAAACGACTACCTATAAATTCATTATACATCTATGAATGAATTGCAGCCGAAGATATCCAATATTCGTTTTGACGGCCCTTTTATGCAAGAAAAGGACCCCGCGAGATGTTCATGCAAGACAAGAAATAAGCGAACACTCAATATCGTGCACTTCATTCGAATAAACATGGATACTTTATTTAGGGCAGATATTGCAGCCACACGTTTCGCCCATTAATATTTTCACGTTGTTATCCAACGCACGGCTCTCACGTAATCCTCTCCGCTACAACTCCGCTCCTCCATAACGTAATCATTACTTCAACGTTGTAGTCGTGGCGCCGCTCACACCACCACGAAGGGTAAGAACGAATGTAATCGAAACATAGCGGTATTATTGCTCACATTAACCGTCGGCGGAGTGATCACATTAACCGTCGGCAGTATTATGCAAGGGTTATTTCCCTCCGATTGTACATACGCGCTACCGTGGCGTAATACCTGGCTACAGTCAGGGCGCGCTTTCGTGAAGGCTAATTGCAGAGGACACATAGGACAGAAAGAGACAAGAAAAATGTCCAGAAATACTGTCTAAGTGTGCCGTCTGTGATGAGCGTATGGGTGCGATTTCTGAATTACGCTGTTTATTGGTGATTCTTTCTTTATTCCTAAGATCTGGTGGCGAAATAACTTTGTTGTCGCTGACGCTCCGCGCGTGCTACAGACACGATAATCACGAATGAGCTGTCACTAGAAACGACCGCCAGGGAAGCGGAATTGCGCACCGTCATAATTTAGTTGCGGGACGTTGTCACTGAAGCGGACGTCCTCAACGCGGAATGCGTTTGTACAAAAAAATGAAAGAACAGATGGGGACATACGTGTGCGTGTTATGCTTTCGTTGTTTTGCACAATTGACATTCGCTTTCGTTAACGAAAACGACAATGTAATGGAAAAGGAAGTACGGTCACGTAGGGTTCACTCGTTTTAATGCATCAGAATTTCATGTGCGTTCATGTACGAGCATTAGCACAAGTGCCAGCGATTATTATCACGCATTTCCTTTCTTCAGTCACTGCACCTGGCATTTTGAGTTGGCTCTCAGTAAGGCGAATTATTCTATAACTTTGCGGCGAAATGAAATGCTAATTCATTTTACACTTGCATTCTTCATAGGATTTCGCAGTCAACTTTTCATTGCTTATAGCTAGGCAAAAACGTCTCATGCTAGGGGCGAAACTGAATAGTAGATCTGAATATATGTTTTAACCGCGTTTTGCATGCTGATTATCATGTTTATTTGTTCTCTGACTGCACATACTTTTTCTTGTTCATGTGTCGCTGCATGTTGTTTGCTTTGGCCGTTTATGGCCTCCGTTTCTTCAGCAAAGGCGTTATATGCGCAATTGGTTTACATTTTATGAAAGGTTCCATGCTTTTTCTGTATATCTTTACATTTACTCCCGTTTAATCACTGTTGCGCATGGAAATTTCACATGCTGTATTCTTGTAGACGGTGTTGGAAAGTGCAGAAGCACGTCAAGCTGTCTCCGCTTTCCTTTGTTTGTCGCCACTTACTCCATATCTATGAATTTCCCGAGTGTCACCAGTTTGGAGAATATGCGCCATCATACTCGCCCTAAAAATGCACTGTTCCACTTACTTGCTTACCAAAATTCGGTTTTATACATTGACGAACAAAACTAACTGGAGCGCCCATGTATCTTGTCCCACTGTTTGGGAAATAATATATCGCAACTGCAGTCATCCTTGAAATTCATTTCAAGTGGATGCGTCTTGCAATCTTACTGTAGTAGTATATAGTAGTAGTACGAGTAGTAGTAGTAGAAAACTGTATTTATTGTTTTGTAAGGAAGTCCCAGAGGTCGAGCCCTCAGTCAAGGGCCCCATTTGCTGCTGCCATTCGGCTGGCCCAGTCGATCAGGTATCGCTGGTCGTCCATGGCTGTGCTGGAAAGAGCGGCTTTGGGTATTCTAGGTAGGCCGCGTGGTTTAGAGCATTCCCACTTAGAATGGTAGAGGTTCGGGTGTCCTCCACAGAATGGAAATTTGTCGGAGTACTGGGTAGGATAAAACGTGTGGCGGAGAGCAAGGCTGGGAAACGTATTAGTTTGTATCTGGCACCTAGCGGCGGCATCTGCACGGTTTAGTTTCACGTGTTGTGGAGGGAAAGTCTGTGGTGTGTATGCAAGTGGTATCGTTTCCACCATGTCTTGGTTGGACTGGCCTTCCACCGGCCCGTGGAGGGTGAGGCCTCGGGCTGTCGCATGAACGCGCTCATTGCCAGGGATAGACGCATCCCCAGGTGTCCAGACTAGGTGAACTAGTGGAATATGGTGCTTCTTGTGTAGTATTTTGTGAGCCATCGGAGAAATCCGCGCTTGTGCGTAGTTTCGACATGCTTGTTGGGAATCTGTTATAATATATATGATCTTGTCTGGGGGTTTAGTACTGATGGCGAGGGCTATGGCACATTCTTCCGCTTCCGTGCAGTTGTCAGTGAGTATTGTGGCTGATAATAGTGCTTCGCCCCTGCATTCCACCACCGCTATCACTTTAGGTGTAATGCATGGGTAGCACGCGGCGTCTGTATAGAAGGTGTCGAAAGTCGTTGCCGTATGCTCGGTGCAGTGACATTGCACGTACAGCGCGCCTGCCTTTATGATGTTCGGGGAGCATATCACGAGGTATGGGGGCCACTGTAATGTTTTCACTGATGTTTCGTGTGATTGACAGGTGCTCGCGTGGGGCAAATTATGATGTTGGGTATTGTAACTGTCTGAGTCTGTGCCTTCCAGCCGATGCACGTTTCAGCCGTTCGATCTCATTGACTCGCTGAGCTTCGATTAATTCGGCCATGGTGTTGTGCAAACCAAGCTGTAATAGTCTTACTGTTGAGGTGTAGATAGGAAGCCATGTCACAGTTTTCACCGCTGTGCGTATGAAGATATCTAGCTGGTTTATTTATTTTTGGGTGAATCGGTGGTAACATGCGTGATAGGTTATGCGGCTTACGATTAAAGCGGGTATGATGCACATGAACTCCGATTCTTTTATGCCGTGGCGGCCGGTTGGTGACCCTCCGGATCATGTGCACTACCTGATTAATCTGTTTGTTCATCTGCGTAAGGGTATATGTCTCCTATGCATTTTCTTGAACGTGGAGTCCTAGTAACCGTCATTTGTTTATTTACAAGTTCATGTTCGATAGTCACCGTGATGTCAGGCGGTAGGTAATGTTTCCTTTTGAGTTTTTTTTTTTTTTTTTTTTTTACTACAAGCAGTTCTGATTTTTGAGCTGTGAACGTACGTCCACCTGCTCGTTCATAAGCTGGGTGACATCCGCTGCTGTTTGCAGTGCGTCCCGTATTTCACCATCTCAGCCACTGGTGGCCTCGCATCTAATTGTGCAGGTAGTCTGCTCATATCTATGGTAAATATCACGGTTGAAAGCACTGACCCTTGTGACTTGTCTTTTCCCGCAAGAGGGATGGAGTCTGAACGTATATTTTTGATACCTATTTTTGCAGTGCGATCTTTATGAAACGCCCTGACGTAATTCTATAATCGTCGGCCACATTTGGTTGCCGCTAGATTGTTTAGTATGACGTCGTGAGCTACGTTATCAAACGCTCCTTTCAGGTCTAATGCATGGATGGCTTTGGTTTGTTTGGTGCTTATATGGTCAATTATCTCTTCTTTAATTTTCTAATAACTTTCCAATGCATGATGTTAGCGTGATGAGTCTCAGTTGCTTTAGAGAGAGCGGCTTGCCTGGTTTAGGCATCGCTGTAATATTGGCCTGCCACCATTCTTACGGCAGCGTGCCCTCTAACCAGTGGTATTGAAAATAATCCGTAAGTTCTTTAAACGATCTGTCGTCGAGGTTTTTTAAAAGCCGGTACCGTATTCCGCCTGCTCCGGGGGCAGCGTTGCGCACTATTCGTTGCAGTGCCGCTCTAAGTTCAGGTTGTGTGATGTCTTTGTTTAATTCCGAAGGCTCCTCATGCGGATAATCTATGTATGCTGGTGTGGGGGCTGTACCTATGTAAGTGTCTTTTCACTTTTCTATTATGGCCGCATCATTCCCAGGTGTCTGTCTCACGATTTTTTCAAGGGGTTTGCTACTGGTTGCTTTGGTTTGATTGGAATCGATGAGATTTCTAAGCAGTACCCACGTTTTGGTGGTTCCAAAGGTATTCCATAGGTTCTTCAAATTGTTTCGCGTTTGTTCGGTTGCGTAACTTTCCGCCTGGGCTGTTAATGCGCATATCCATTGCTTGAGCTTGCGATTGTGTTTTTGCTTTTTCCACCTTTTTGCAGGCAATCGCGAGCCTCCAAAAGGTGTAATAGGTGTCTGTCGACATCAGGATGTTCTGGTGACGTGTCGATGACTTTCGTTGTCGCACAGAAGTCTGTCTAAATTTCTGGGATCCATTCCTGCAGAGTTTCTGGTTTCAAGCCGCCTTCGTAGGTTTGGTTGGTGCTTTCTTGCTTGCACCGCTGTTTATTGCAATATGTGTCGTAAAGCAATTAACTAAGAGCTTCAATAGTCATTTTTTGTTCATTAGATGAATATGTGTTTCGATTTATCGTGCTAGTAATGTCCACCTCTTCGAATAACCAAGCTCAACCATAACAGTTGTGCTACCTGCCACAGGCGATTTTTAAAAATTCCGTAAAGTTTCATTTTAAACACCCGGTGTTGTGATACAACAAATGCAGGATAGAAGGTACTGTTGATGTACACTACCCAGAGGCAGTGTAGCAGCACACAGAAGCATACACAAGAAACTACAAACGTATGTAGTGCTGTCTTCCAACTAAACCTTGGTTTACATGCACACACAAAAATCTGTCACATGCAGAAATTGGATGAAGTCAGCAAACTAAATTTCAGGTCGCTACACTCCTAAACGAGCATTTACATTTAACTAGTCTTCTGTAATATGAAAATGTTATGGAACTCGTAGCTTCATGTTGATGTACTGGGTAAAAGGTATACAATCCAGGCGCGTAGCCAGGGGGGGGGGGGCTGATGGGGCTTCAGCCCCTCCCCCGAAATTTTTTCGTGCCGGCATGCACCACCGACCAAAACTGCCACCGACGCCGGGAATAATAATAATAATAATAATAATAATAATAATAATAATAATAATAATAATAATAATAATAATAATAATAATTTATTTCCCATGAAAAGAATTGCATGGTGGGGTTCTGGATAAAAAGTTGCACGCAGGCAACTTGACCAGCCCAAAAACCCATCAAAGGCAACAGAGGGCGTCGGGCGCTCACATGTGAGCAAACAGATGGGAAGGTGTCAATTTACAAAAAAAAAGTGTATACGAGACAGGTAGTAATACACTTTAACAATTAGAAAAACAAGTAGTCTGCATTAACAAGGAAATATTGAATTTATACATGAGCAATATAGATTACATAAAGAAAGTCTTATATGAAAACAGGAAGAAAAATAGGGGGGGAAAACATAACATAGCACTATATTCAGTGCAGCATAAACTAAAGCAAATAAAGGGGGGGGGGGGAAGTCATACAGTATTGCATATGAACAAACTCATTAAACAACAAGGATTAGTTTGAAAGTAGTTGTGCAGGCTGCATAAGGACAGAAGGTCTATTTCTCTAAGGCGAGGTTATTGAGTAAAGTCGAAAGTGTATGTCGAAGCATTTCTTGACCATAATTCGTTCTTGAGTGCGGAATGTCCCGTTGTTCAGGTGTCCTATAGTGTCATAGGCTGCGACATGTTCGTGTAGGCGAGCTATGTTCAATCATTCTGCATTCTGTCTACAATGTCTTTTTCACGCTCGAAAGACATTTCGGCACGAACATTGCGAACTCGGGCTGGATTTCGTGGCAGCTGGGGTGGATTTCGTGGCACCTGGGGTCACGTAACGCAAGGAGCCCCATCCGAGCACAAACTTTCAAGGGCTTTTCGATAGCGAGCGGGCGCGTTGCGGCATGTCGCAGCGGCCGCGGAATCTACGGAGCGCATGGATTTCAATTCCAAAACTGTATGGGTGTAACGTTCTCATAAACTTTTGACGCGAAAGGTGCACTGACATTTCCAAAGGCGTGCTTTAGAAGATTTTCAATTCTGGAACTTTATGGGGTTAATGCTGTTATAAACTTGGACCAACATGCATGCACTGGAGCCCTGGTGTCCAAGCCGTTCCAGAAATGAAAGCACGCGCTCGCAATCTTCCACACACACGAAAATACTAAATATTACCGTGACTGTGAGCTAGCAGCTGATAATTTCTCCAAACATTTTCAGGACGCGTGCCCAATGTGATCGATCAGCTGGACCAGGGCAGGCAAAGTAAAATTTGAGAAAACAGGAGAAAGGAAATGGCCTATTATTGAGGAAATTCTTTTTGCGGGCTACAAGATCTGGCTCTCGTTGGCCACAGGGACAGTGGCTCTATGGATTTAAGGATAGGCCCCGCTGAAAATACAGGTATTTTCAGAGCGCTTCTTCGCATGCGAGCTGATTGTGGAGATACATATCTGAAGAACCATTTGGAAAGTTGCCCCAGTAATGCCTCGTATTTAAGCCCAGATGCACAAAACCAAATTATAGAAATTTGTGGCGAAATTATCAAAGAAAGCCTAGTTGCAAAAGCAGGCTGCTTCTCCATACTTCCTGATGAAACAACGGACATCGCTGGAATCGAACAGCGTACTGTTTGTGCAAGGTACCTAAACAAGAATGCCAACGACATCGAGGGAGAGTTTTAGGTTTTGACACCGGAATAGATGCCCTCTCCCTTTGCGACTGCAGGTTCTATGTAAATGTGTACAAACTGTTCCAGATTCTAGTCACCCTTCCAGTGATCACTGCCAGCGCAGAGAGAATATTTTTTAACAAGAGTTTACTAAAAAACTACTTGCGCTCTACAATGTCTGTGGAACGCATGGTTCACTGGTGCTTCTATACACCCACAGAGACGTCGGCATCAACGTGTCCGAAGTCATTGACCGAAGCTTCGCTCAACTTCCCCGCCGAGAGAAGTTTCCCTTTAGATAGCGAAGCAGCAAAAATTAATGCAAGTAAAAAGCTCTGTTCCTTCACGTCCATAAGCTCGTAATTATGAAGACGTATCACTGTTCGTTAGCTTTTAAAACCGCAGAAATTTTAGCCATTTATTCTAGCAGTTAGCATCATGATCAAAATTATCATGCGAATAGGGAAATTACAAGGACATCAATAACCAATTTTGACCGACCTTGATCATTGAAAGCCCGGCCCACGCGGCGCTTCCCGAAAACACACTCGGATATTGGGTAGTAACTTGCCGCATCATCTGTGGCTTTCGTTTGTCCTTTTCTTTCCGTTTTAGCTACCTGCTTTTATTTCTTTTTTGAAACGAAGCAAAACCCTCCTTTATTTTGGGTGCAGAATAATTGTTGCCGCTGTGCAGGCAGTTCAATTACACATTTTCGTACTGATTTCTGCATTATTCCTCTATTATTCTACCCATATGGTGCTGTCGCGACCGCTACATGGCCCGAGTACATATCACGATGTCTGCGATCACAGTTTTGTTCTTGCCTAGATCATCTGTCTTTCTGTGCGCAAAGTTTACTATCTCTGACTCCGCAACGTGTTTATTTGTCTCGTTTGACGCATAATATACAGTGACGTTTGCTTAAATACGTACATTTATTGGAGACTTAGACGTATACTTAAATAACTTGTTGCGAGGTGTTGTGTATACAACCAGTGAACTTTGTTTCCAGCGACTCTTTTTTTCCCTTTAGCGAGTTGTATCTTCGCATTTGTATATTCCATTCTATCTTCGCATTTCTAATGTATATTTAGCAGAACTCTTACTTTTATGTGACTGCAACAGATACGAAGATGAGAGGATTGCCCTTCGGACGGCTTTGGGGCACTTAGACGACAGGCCTTTTACGGAGGAAAAGATCTTGAGCGCGTGGCCTCGTCCGTTTGCTATGTGCAGGGCTACAAAGGCGCCGCTGTATTTTTTGAAGTGCACAAGCCTGTATGACCACCTGTGACGAAACTCAGCGATGAACGCTTAACTGTAAATGTGCAACGTGTGAACTGTGAACTTCTCTCTTCCTTCTTTTTCAATCCCTTTTCCCCCTTCCCCAGTGCAGGGTAGCCTACCGGGCTCAGCATGGTTAACCTCCCTGCCTTTCCCTTATGACTTCTCTCTCTCTCTCTCTCCTACTTTTTATTTGTACTCACTGTGGCGAGTATAATCTCGGTGTAATTACAGTACACGACCATTAACAGCTGCTCCTGCGCAATCTATTGCAACGAGGGACAGCGTCATTGAGGTTTTTTCCTGGCCGTTGCATATGTGCAAATATGTAAACAAGGTTCTTGAATGACGAAGATTCATCAAAATATTTGTTCTCAACTTATTCATTTCATGGCCTTTACGTTCTTCATATCAGCTGTATGCACTGCTTTGCTGGTTTCAAACTGATATAGTTCTAATGTCCGTGTGATATTTTCTTTCCTTATTAAATAGACAAAAAAAAACGCGGCCGCATTGATATCAGTTACTTCTGCCAGAATTTTTAGGACATACGAATATATTCTTTTATGAAAAAATACTTATTTTACCTGACAGTGCGTAGAGTTCAATAATTCGTTTGCAGCATCTCATATGCAATGGAATTGGCAATGCAGTCATTATTTATGTATTTGATCCCTCGAGAACTTCTATAAGGAGGAGGCCGCGCTGCAACCTGAGCCCCCCCCCCCGAACAAAATTTCTGGCTACGCTACTGATACAATCATAAAAGGGTTGCTAAATGAAACTTGCGAAAGCGTTTTGCAGTCTATACTACTTGTTTACGTACTACAGTTCCCCTTTTCTTTCTTTTCAATAGAGATTGCTTCAATAGATGGGCCACAACTCAAGAAAAAAATAAAAAAAATAAGTAATGATGCATAATCTGGAGTGTGATAAAAAATCTTTAATGCCTGGGCAGGTGCTGAACCGTGAGGAATAGAAAGGTCAAACAAGCCAGTGGAATGGTTAATGAGGCAACAATACTCATACCTTACAAATAACAATAATACCTTACACGTAACCGTTCGCCGTCGCCCCTTGCAGGAACATGGATCCCCGTCACACACGGGGATCCATGTTCCTGCAAGGGACATAGATCCGCGTGTGTGATCATTTCTTGTGTGGTGGACCACTTTTTGTAAATATGTTTTCTGTGGAGATCATGTGTTTTCTCATTTGACACCGACGTTGATATGTACTTTTCTTTTACTGCCACGCTGCCATAGTGAACCGGGGACCTGGAGCTAGTCACGCTGCTTTTAATGCAGCTTTTTCCCCCTCGTCCCAACCACTTATGTGAAACTCCATGTACGTGGTAAATAAATGAACTTGAAATAAATGAACGCTGGTACCACGGACTGACCTCTGCAGTTGACGCCGCGGCCGAGCGTAGCCCTCGCCACCTCATGCCAACCTGCGCCCCCCCTCCCCCCCTGGAAGTGCCGATGAGTTCTGCCATGCGGCGGCGGATGCTGTGGCCGCAGGCAACTCAGCGCATGTGCAGATCATGTCCCACTTTCCTCTTCGCGCTATCTTCTTTCATCTTCCGCAGCGCTCCCCGTTCATTTTCATCTTTCACTACGCTGTTCGCTTTATTACGACGTACAACAATGCCAAGACACGGGAACTTTCGCCGCAGCAACGTTCGCTCACGTGCTGCCCCATATAAAGTTATCACGCCACTTGGCTTCAACATGGGAGCTACGGAGAAAAGTACGAAACACCCGATTCAAACTTGCAACCCAAGATGCGAGCAGTGTAGTACGTGCAGAACATGCATAACTGGAGCTGCTAGGAAAACATTACAAATACCTTTATTAGGCAACTTGTCTCCCAGCTATTCTTCTTTCGTCACGTTAATAGTCCACGTTTAAGGAAAATGCAGGAGCTTCGCTTATGCAACACGCTTTCACATCATCTGTCCGAGATGTACCAACGGCTCCTTGGGGCTTCTTGAATTAGGTTAGAAGTTTTTACTTGGTAAACGCTGGCTTTACTATGACTTACATTTTCACAGCCTCCTGTAAAAAAAGTTCTGCCGCTCTTGTAGCCACATTATTTCCTGTTCCCTGTTTCGTCATGCCCTTCGAGTGCAATAACCTAGGTGTGCTTATACCCCTGTCAACCGGGCAAGTTAAGTGCATTTACGGGGAGTGCACTTCGGAACCTTGAGTGACACTTTAGGCTACGCGGTGCTAAACGGGAAAACGGAGTGCACTCGCCGTAAACAAACATGGCGACAGACACGAGCGCGTTTTTTTTTTAAGATGTACATAAAAAAGATAAAAACTTCTAAAAAGTGATTGTTTTATGTGGTATGATAAATAAAAACAAACTGAATCTATTTTTTCTGAACAAAAATGTCATTTCTTTTACTATGAGGTGTTGCAAAGTGAATGTCGGCCACGACGAATGCCTAGCCAATCCAGAACAACATGGCGGCGTGCGACGAGGCTGCGTTTGTTCCTGCTGGTCCAGATTATGAGCGAGTGCTAGCTTATTAACTGTGCGCAAGAGCCCGGAGTCAACGTCAAGAACAACAACTCGACGATGAACTTCAAGAGGCAGAGTCAACCTTAACGAACTTCGAGTATCAGCTCATGGCGAACAATTTCGCCATCGCTGCCGTCCTGGCAGCGATGTAAACGGAGGCGCTTTGTGAGGAGCGACACATGGTTTGAGGACACTCTACCAAACCTAAGCGAACTTCATTTCAAGCAAGCGCTACGCGTGCCTCCCTCCACCTTTCGGTACATAGTGGAATCGTGCCGCTCGATCCTTGAGCGGCAAACCACCAACATGATGAAGCCGATCTCCCTGGAGAAACGAGTCACAGTAGGACTATACCGCTTGTGCCCCAGCGCCGAAGACAGAACGATTGCCCACCTCTTTGGAATATCGGTCGCTCCACTGTGAATGTTCTACATCAAGATTTCTGTACTGCCGTGGTGGATCTGCTTGAAGAGGAATGGTTAGGAATGGTACATCCCAACAATATGAGTGCCCACATGCATGAGTTCTACGCCGTCACAGGCTTCCCGCGAGCCATCGGCGCCTTGGATGGCTGCGACTTTCCTTTCTCGCCGCCGAAAGAGCATGCCACGGACTTTTATAATTACAAAGGCTGGTAAGCTCCCTTGGCTGTTTTTGCACTTAATGCGATTGTACACTACTGATGTGCTTGGTTTTAATGACAGATGTGTCGAACTCAATGCTGCATCTTGACATGCACTGTTTCTTAGGGATACACTCTTTCTATTAATTACAACACTTCGTGCCCCCTGTTTTATGTGTGCATCTGTATGCGTCAGTTTAAAATGTTCCCTCTATTTAATGCTTTCAATATAAATTTACTTTGCGGCGGTCATCCCGACAATACTATTTTTTACTTATTTGCCTCATAATTGCAGATTTTCGTCTTTTTCCTACATGCTGTGTTCATCACTCACTGTCAAACCTAGTATGGATTGATCATTTCTTTATACAGCAAATTATGGTTAGCACGCTTGTCTACTGTGCTGAAGTAGCGTGCTTCAGTACAGAGAAAGTTAAATCCTAGCTTGGCTAAGTCCTATGGCAATTCGTATGCTTATGTATCTTTAATACTGAGTGCCTGCCAATAAAATTGCAATTGCTCAATGCAACAGCGAGTAATTTCAGTGCTCTAGACAACTGTGGTGATGGCTTCTTGCATGCGTATCTTCATAGTAGTTGCTGATGAACCTACATTTGCTTTCCCACACAGGTACAGGCATCATACTCCTGGCCAGTAGTGGACCACAATACCATTTTCGGTATATTAACGTTGGAAGTCCCGGAAGGTGCCATGACGAAAGCGTGTATGGCCGATCTAAGCTGCATACGCAGATCGAGAATGGGACCTTCAGCTCTCCCATGGCAATTATAGAGGGCACCAACGTACCGCCCATTATTCTGTGCGATCAGGCATTCCCCTTGTCACCGAACCTGCAAAAGCCATTTCCAAATGCTCAGCCTGGAAGCCGTGAAGGAGTCTTCAATTACAACCTTTCAAAGACTAGGAGGATTGTCGAGAATGGTTTCGGGAGGCTAAAGGCACGCTTTCGCTTCGTGATGAAAAGGATGGAGTGCATGCTGAAGAAGGCCAAACTGGCTATTCGAGCTGCCTGTGCTCTTCACAATATCTGTGAGGCAATGAAATACAGTGTAGAGCTCCAGTGAGAAAGTGAGGCATGTGCATTGGCCATGTATGCACAGCCATCACTTAACACCGCAGAGTGCAGTGGGGGAGGGCAAGAGGTGGGGCAAGCCCTAGCAATCTATTTTTGGAAGACGGCCCAGCACGTGCCATGAATGAGTGCAATAGCAACCAGAGTGAAGCAAAGCGGCTTTCTTATGTGGGTCATTGTGGTTTTTTTTTATGG